>NC_045130.1:32703270-33006300 GCF_007655135.1 Punica granatum | reverse complement strand
TTGCGTGATTACCCGCTCCGTGCGTCGCCGGGGGTTCACGGAGCCCTGGAGATTAGTCAGGCCAAGCCTGGACACCCAGGTTAGGCAAAAAAAAAAAAAAAGCAAACTGGCAGCTAGCAAAGACAGGGTAAAAAAGCAATACTGCCAATTTGTCTCTACCGGTAGAGTAACTGGAAAAAGGATCAAGCATTTACCACCATTGTTAAAACATTTAAGAGTGAAATCACAGAGATAGCTCTTAAAAACGAGTTGAAGACATGTGCATCTAAAAGGATGAAAGTGAGAATACCAACCGACATAAGAGTGCAACAAAAACACAAGACCTTTATTGCAGGGAACAGACATAAAACAAGTAACTACAAAGTCTTGGATTCATAAGAGTGGAACAGAAACACGAGACCATTTACAATATATATTAACAAAAACAACATGCCATACTGTCCATGAAGTTTTTTACATATCTAAGGTTTTTTAAAGTGGAATCCCACCATGAACAGCTATTATGTCGTCAATCACTAATCATTATCTTTGATGTTGAGATATATAGGAAGTCAAGTGAATGCATTCTTTTTTATTTATTCATAAAAAAGAATGCATAAGTATCAAAAGGAAGCAAAAATATCACCTGCAAGGCCTTCTCGGAACCACTGCTGCACTTTACCATTGGCAGAAACAGACTTCTTTATATGGTCCTTAAGGGGATCATCAGAGCCAGGAGCAAGAGCCCTTCTCCGATCAGCAGGGTTCCTATACACATAAGAATGAGCAGCCCTTTTCCTCCGGGCCTCAGGTATGGCCAGGGCTGATGCTAAATTCCGCAACATTACCAAATCAGTACTCCTGTCATTCTTATTCTTAATCTCAGGAGATTCTTTAGCCTTCTCGCTCGCCAGAACAGACTGAATTATCAAGTTCCCATCAATCTTCACAAGCTTGTCATTTCTCGGGACATATAAAGAGGCAACGAGGGGCTCACTACCATTGCGTAAAGGCACAGATTCGTCTGCACGGCGACCTCTCTCACAATTTATTCTATCATTTATGTAGCCTCTCTCCGTAGGATGATGAGTACCATTTCTATGACCAGTGACTGCCAAAACCCTACCCCTGTGGTGATCATAAACCCCATCAATGGAGTAGCCAATCCCACCAGGAACCCTATCCCCTATTCCTCCAGACATCACATCCATCATAGGCCCCAAATATCCAAACAGGACGAAACAGAACAACAGCCCAAGGAAAGTAGCACTGGCGAGCTTCTTAGTCTTTACCTCGCTCTTCCTGGCCTCGGCCTTCTTCGTTTTTGGAGCCGAGGTTGCCTGTTGGGGTTTCAACCTAGGAATGGGGACAAGGGGCACTTGCGACCCTTGTGGTTTCATGACATAAGGGGCACAGGGCACCCACGGGTAAGCCATGTGGGCCATCGGGGGAGGTGGGTACATCCCCGGTGGCGGTGGACACATACCACCACCACTGCCCAGCTGCTGCCTCAGGCTAACATTCTCAGCCATTATGAAGGAGATTTTACTATTCAAGTCTGCAATTGTGGAGTGCATGCTCTTCACCTTCTCCTCGAGCTCCTCTACATAGTGCTTTTTCCTCTGACGGGACAGCTGCGCGCTCTCTCGATTCCGCATGAGCCTCGCCTTCTTCTTCTCGTCCTCTTCGGTGAGAGCATCAACGTTGCAGGCAGAATTCGATTTGTCCGAAGACGAGGATGATTTCCTGCACTTGCTGTTCCGCAATTCAGTCTTTGTCACTGCATCTTCGTGCTCCTGTTTCCTCTTCGGAACAGAATTCTTCCCCGTTTGCTCGACCTTCACCTTCTGATCGATGAACAATCTAGAAGAAACGTCTCGCTCGCCTGAGTTACCACATTCCGGTGAGGGAGAATTCATGTCATCAGACACACCGAAGCCCCCGCCTCCATTCCCCGACCCCTGAGAGGACACAGGCCCACCAGAAAACTCTGGACTACCGGAGTCACCGCTTTGCATGGACGGAACGCTCAAAGACCTGGCGACATCGGGCTTCTGGTCAGCGGATCGGTAACTTCCGGACTCCGACGGCGAGTGATTCAGGTAAGCCGCGACATCTGGGGCGTGATCGGCGGAAATTCCGGACGATCCGCTCTCGGAATTCATCTGAGCCAGCGGTCCTGCGGAATCGGGGACGATGAAGTCCTCGTTCTCGCCAGGGAGGCAGAGATCGTCGAGGTCGTCGAAGGTGAGCTCGAAGACGCCATTGTCTTCGAGACCGAAGTCCAAATCGAAATCGGAATTGAAGGTGTCGGCTATGTTAGGGTTGTTTTCCGCAGAGAAGAAGAGAGGATCGAAGGGGATATCGAAGGAATCGAGGTCAGCAGGCTGAGAATTAGGTAGCGGAGCGGCCGCCGGAGGATCGGCGATCGTTGAGTCCGCCATGGTTAGGGTTTTTGCGGGAAGCGGAAGAGAGGGAAAGGGTTGAAGAGAAGTTTGTTGCGGTTCGTTGGAAAAAACTGAGGACCCTATTCAATTCTGAGTCGTCGGTGTACTGTGAACGAAGACTTGTTCTGGTCATAACGTTTGCCCAATCATAGACGCCGCGCGTGCATTGACACGCCACCGGGCCCCTTCACCGTTCTCCTCTAAAAGCTAGCTTTTAGCTTGTGGGTCTTGTCTTGATTTTTTGATCTGTATATATAAACTTGACAACGGAAATCGCAAAGGTAAATTTATTACTATGATAGGAATAAAAATGTCAATTTATATTTAATTGAAATTTATGTCAAATAGGTATTAAATCTTGGTAAATACGCATTATATTGTAATTAATTTGTCACGATCTCATTAGCATATATTACATATATGTCTATATATATAAAGTTGTATCATTATGATAAATAAGTGTAGAATAATAAATCTATATATAAAATTATATCAACCATAATAAATAGAAATAGAACACTAAATGTCTTAATAAATTAATATGCAATATATATATATATATTAAATAATAATAATTCATATTATATAAATAAAATTGACTACTACAGTAACAAATTACATATCATCATTCACCAAAAAATTACATATCATCATTAATGAAATAAAATTATTAAAATAATTTAGTAAAAAGGTTAAGAGAGTTGATTTAATTATGTTAATTAAAACCATTTTATGAAAATTCAAAATCTTTTCAACCTATTAAAAAATCTAATTTTAAAACATAAGCGACAAAAAAGTTCACTAACAATAAGTACTTATTTGAATGTTAATCTGATTTTTATTATAAGATTGTTATTATAGTATATGAACTTATAAAAATTATAAAAATTAAAAATTATATACATGAAATAAAGATGTAATAAAACTTGAGTACTTCTAGCATGGGATACTAAATAATGTCCTATAGTTGGACACTAATCTTATCTATTAGATGTTCCAACATGAAATCTTGGTAATTCATAATTTACATATTTTGTCTCTCAAATCGTGGTCCTTCAACTATTTATTTAGAGGTTTTTGCTCGCAATAATTTGTACTGGTCCCTCACTAATCTGACACGTGGCCCAATCACACCCTCACGTGCGTCCACACGCGAGACAAAATGTAATTGGTAATGGGCAAAAGAAGAACCTAATTAATCGGATTAATACCGAATCGATAGTCTGGTTTTTTTGCAAATTCTATTTGGTCTTATTTATTCAACCGATTTGTTTTGTTTTTCATTGGTTCATTCTATCATTTTTTAATCAGTTTCTTCGATTTTTCATATCATTTTCAATTCCAATCCCCACTTTCGGTCATCATCTAGCAATTGATACGGAGGTTTCGGCATTTTTTATCATCAAATTGTTTCCACAAATAACCGTTTTTCGCATTTCTTTGTTTTGTTCACTGGAATTGAAACTTCAAATCCCTCATCAATTTCACGATGCTTTCAATAATTTTGCGATGCTTTCAATATGAAAAGAGGTCATTGCCGGATGTCCCGTCATTGTAACGGGAAACTAGTTTCGATTACGATGGCCAATTTCTATCGACATGTTTTACTTCACTTCATCAAACCACGGCATGGCTCAAGGCTTCCCATAGTATTATAGGAGAGTTCATTGAAGGCCAGACATGTTAATCTTTCTTATTTTTTTCCCAACCTCCTATCGGTTTTTCTTTTTGGCAACGATAATTTCCTTATGTTATTCCCTGATATTTAGAGATATTTTGCAATTTTTTCGGTAAGTTGATTTTTTTCAAGGATATTTTGTTCAATAATTGAGTTAATTTTTCTTTCTAAAATTATTTTGTCTCATTGGTTCATAAAAAAGAAAGAAAAGAAAGAGCATTCGTGACGAAAATGGAAAAGATATAAAAGATTAAAGATTAAATGTGCCAATTCCACAATTTTTTCCGCTAATGTTTCCGTAATTCTCTGCACTTTTCCGAGGAAGAAAATGCTCGGACGCCGGCGCGTGTAGTTCGCATCTGACGTTTGCTTCCACCGCGTGGCTCTCGAAACTTCCACACCAGAGCACAATCCGTTTCCGTTACGCCTGCCTGTCTTTGCATACTATTCCCTCGTTTTGATTTTCCCTTTTTGCCCCTGAAATTTCTGTTCCATGGGTCCCGTCCAGGTGAGAGCCGGGCCGAAATCCGGTTCAATCATCTGATGTCCGAAGCCCATACAGGCCCGGCCTGCCAAAAGCCATTTTCTGAGGGTATGACTAGTCGTGGCGAAGCTTCAAATCCTTCAAAACCTTAAAGATATCGTTTTTTAAGTCCAAATCATTATCAATTGTCGGATTCACTATGGGCAGGCAAACAGAGGAAAAAAATGCGAGACATAGTAAAGCCCATAGACTTATTCCGGGCGGGGCCCATTAAGAGTTCTATCTATTACTCTCACCCGATTTATATCTTCTGCTGGCTAAGCTCGCGAGTCGAGAGAAAGAAAAAGATTCCCTTTGGGGGGATTTAGAAAAAAGAAAAGAAAAAAGAAAATCCCACTACGTGGCACCAGTTGATAGGGTGGGTCGAGGATCCCACCCACTATGGGATTCCGACGTGGCAAAAGCTGATTGCTTCCCGAGAGAACCGTACGCGGTCGAACCGGACGCAAAATGTTGAGGCAGGCAGCCCGCCTTTTTCTTTGTCTTTTCCATATGTTTTCTTTTTTTATTTTCTGCATATTTTCTTTTCGATTTCCACTACGGCGAGAGAAAGGAAAAGGTAAGAAAAGAAGAAGATGGTCAGGGTCCAGGATTCGATCATTTCGGGGATCGATATCGGGAGTTTAATGACAGATTTCAGATATAATACACAGTTCGGTGAACTAGTTGATTACTATGACGCTTGATACTATCAACAGAAAAAAAAAATTGTGTAGACTCTTCACCCTTGAATTTTTTTTTCTGTGCACCTGATATAGAAAATTGACTGAATTTCGACTAATTTAATTCGGTTTACCCAAAAGTAAAATTAAATTTTTTTAATTTGTATTTTATTTACAACAATCGGACTTGAAATATTATACGTAAAAAGTATATATATTTATATATTTATATATATATATATATATATATGTATAATCTGTGTCAATCCGTCTCTTTTCCTTTTGCCCCTCTTTTCTGAGGGATAAGCCCAGAGGTCGGAGAAGGCTCTCTCTTCTCTGTGTCTCTCTCTCTGTGTTCGTTTCCCCACACGATGCTCAGAAGCTTCAACGCCACCTCTTCCTGAGAGATTGGGGGGGACTCGGTCATCGGGGGAAGGAAGGCGGGGGAGAGAGAGAAAGCCGTACGCGCCGGACCTTGAGGGGATTGGGTGGAAACAGAGAGAGATACACGGAGAGGATGGACACGGCGTCGGTGGTCAGCGATAAGGAGTCAATGGTGGATCCTTTCCTCGTGGAGGCTCTCCAGAATCCCCGCCACCGTCTCACCAGTCAGTGCCCCCCAACACCCCCACCCGATGCTTAATTCTGCCTTTGTTTGTTGATTAGTTAAATTTCAGCTGGATTTGACGTTTGTCCCTCGTGGTCTGCGTAGCTTTCGGCATCGTGTGGTGCGTGGTTGTGCTTGTATTGCCGTGTTATCTCTTTACTTGGCTGATTAGGTGGTTGGGAATTTGCATTCTGCGGGTTCTGATTTAGGGTTAGGGGGGATAGGATTGTGTGGAGTAAATCAAGATCTGATTTTGAGCACTTGTGTTTTGTTCATCTGCTATTTTGGTCAACATTGGTGGCTGCTAACATTCTGTTTTTCTTGGGGAACTACTGGATCTTAAATAAGCGAATTTGGCAGGTTTAGATTTAGATTTTGGTTTTTGTTAAGATGTGCTTGATGAGGCTGATGCAGCTGCCTTACCCCAGAACTGCTAGTGCTGAGCATTTTACATAGGATTGCTATACTTGGTTCTGTTTTTTTGAGTCCAAAGTCAACTTTATTGCTGAATGTTGAACGCCAAATTGAGGAGGAACGGGAAGCAGTAAGCAAGGTTTTCATAGTGTAGGACAGAACATCTCTGCTTGTGCCACTTTGTACTTTGCACATTGAATTCTCTGTTGACAGAGTTTAATCCCACGGTAAATGAAGCCGTGCTCTTATATCGTCAAAATCTGATTATGGAATCACAAATAGTTTGTTTATAAGGCTTTTGAGAATCGATCTGTCGATTAAAAGGCGTCACGGTGAAGATGCAAATGTAAACCTGGAGAAATCATGGAGATCCCTGCAACTATAGGATGTTCGGACACATAAATTCAACATACGAACAGGAGTGACTGCTAGGCAATATTTGAATATCTGATGTTGGAACAAAATTGTACAGCATGTAGCTCAGTTAGATTGCTGATAGAACTTAAGCTTTTTAATTATACATACTTGTTTGTAACTAGGAATTTATTGTCAGTAACTTTAAGGGTGAAAATCGGTGGGTAAACTGCATCCAATCAAATGCTGAACATACTTACGGGTTAAAGTTAAGCAAGGAATCCTCTGATGTGTCTGTAATTATTGTGGTAATGAGCATAAGCAGTGATTCACATTCAAAAGAGAGTGGTAACAATCTGCTGAGCAATCCTATGAGTTTCGGATATTGTGAATTTGGTTTGGTGATTGTGATTTACCTTATGAGTGATGGTATGGATGTATGCTCATGCCAATCCTCCCCTGAAAGTCTGGTTGTTGGTACAAGTTCTTGATTTCTCTAGAATTAGTTGATCTCTTATTGCTGGACTACAAGATCAATTATCGGTGTTTGGTTTTATCATTTTTTATTCGAGGTTTGACCTCTTTTCATGACTTGTAATTTGGGAAAATACTAACTTAAGGTAGAGGAATTTAGGCTGGTTTCTATTGTTTAGTTGAGCTAAAGTTGAAGGATTTGCTTGCAGTGAAGCTAAGAATCCTGAGCGTTTGCCATAATATCCTCATTCTGTTATGGGATGTTAAAATACTGATATTTGCTTCCAAAAAGTGATTTGCAAGATAATGATCAAATACTTATTGATCAAATTCTAGGTTTATCTCTCTGGTACCAGTAGGATGATATTGTTAGGCGTTGGTTTTGAAGAGTTGATTTTTGTTGTGTAGTGAGTAGAGTTAAAATTTTAAAATCCGATTGCGAAATCAAACGGAGTATAAGAGGGGATGTTATTTGACATTTATTTGCGAAGGTCTAAGAAATACAAACAAATGTTTTTATAGACACTAGATCACTAGCTTTAGGAAGGAAATGGACGCTAATAATTTATAGTGGGAGAATGATTAAGAAGCTAAGTAGGATGGTATTGAGAATTCTTCCTACATTTTCATTGTTGTTGGTTCAGTTGCACAAGGGACAGCACTATTATTTTAGGGTTGTTATTTGTTAGATTTTTTCTTTTCCTTCTTGTTTCTCTTAAAAATTTGAATGTCTTTCTTACACATGTTCTTCTTACTTTTCCTTTGATCAGTCTTGAGAATGGAACTCGATATTCGGAGGTTTATGCAAAGCACAGACCAGAAGATCTTTGAATTTCAGCACTTTCCAACTTCTTATCTCCGACTAGCGGCACACCGAGTTGCCCAACACTATGGTCTACAAACTATGGTTCAAGATACTAGTTTAGATGGTACAGGAAATAGAATATTGGCCATTAAAACAACAGAAAGCAAATTTCCCGCTGTTCGCTTGTCAGATATTCCTGCTAAGCAGTCGGAAAATGATAAATCCGAGCAATTAAAAGTTGTCATTAGGGCTAGACCCAGTAAATCATCTGGTAGTGAAGGCAACGACAGTGGTGTTAAAAGAAATTCCATGAGGAGCATGGAAGAAAGAAAGGAAGAGTATGATAAAGCGCGGGCCCGCATTTTCAATAGCCCGACTGGGTCTGAAGCTGATGATATGCTATCCTCAGCCTCAATCGAGCGGAAAAATGTTCCTTCTGGTAAAGATGAGAATGAAGCTTGCAGGTTTTCTTTAGTTGAAGCGGAGAAAAACGTTGGGATCAAGGAAGGCAGTTCATCATCTAGGGTTGCCATTCTCAAAGACAGGGAGAAAGATCGTACAGACCCTGATTATGATCGGAGTTATGAAAGGTATAGTCTATATGGTTTTACAAAGTTTTGCGGCATATGTTCTTAGGATAACTCTAATATCAGTCTATGCACCAACCTGTAGCTTATGAAGTTAAATTTGGCGGCTAATGTCTCAATCCCTTAATATAGATGTTAGAAATGGGAAATATTCTGTTCCGTCTCGTTTATGGGTGATTTAGTGCTCTCAGCCAATCTTGGTTAAAGAAATCAGGTAAATCAGAGTGGTTTATTAAGTAAATATATCTGGCTAAAAGCTGAAACCTTCTAGGATGATGCACTAATCACGTAAGTTGGTTGAAAACTCCCAATAACGTGTTAGTCAGGCTAAACAAATGTATTAAGACCTTGAATCAGGAATAATACATAACAGATATACCTGAAAGACTGTCGATTCATGACATGTTGAGTGCTGCTTGAGCCTTTTAAGTTTGAAAGGTCTGGTGTTTTAACAATGTGTTCCATAGCTGGTTATATTGTGCCTGCAAGATCTGTGCATCAAGATCATTGCTCTTTGAGCGGCATAATCTCGACAAAGCTGACCTCAGTTTATTGGATACAGGTATGCTAGGAACATTCCTACTCAAACTTTTGGGCTGCTGCCGTTTAATATGCAGAAGATTCACCACCCATTCAGTCATTACGACTCGGGGTTTGCTCAGCTAGGTCAGATGCCGAGGGCCCCAGCTTCCCTCAGCTATATACCTCCTTCAAGTGCTGTCATGAGTCCTTTCAGCACGACGGGCCTCAGTCAAGGCACTAGCGATGCTGCGTACATGCAGTGGCCTACTGCTTCGGTGATGTACGCACACTCGTACGAGCAGTTCAGACACGGAGTTTTCCAGGTCAGCTGGGTGTTCTTTGTTTGTTGCATTTGAATCAGTGAGAAGTTTCCACACTTCTTGCCAACTGTCTCTGTCGTATTGACTTTGCCCTTTTTGTTTTACAGGCTCCAGCCTATCAGCAGCCTCTGAGCTTTGATTACTCTCAAAACCATTGACGTGCAGGAGGTTTCGTACTGGGTATTGTATGATTGAAAATTTGTCTTCTCCTCGTAGGGCTCCCTTCCATCTGTAGGCTTGTTATACTTAGACATATCAGACTTTGGTTCTCTTGAGTTTTAGTATTGTGTCCTGCTCTGTTCGAACTTGGTGTTAGAATACATGCTACTCTCATTGACTTATATTTTTGTATCCTATTCATATAATTCTTCCCCAGAGGGTGCACTCCACGTTTAAATTGACTCTTAGATGATCCATTTTGGCTGGACCAGATATGAATAGATTCCTTTACACCAATCTATCTCAATTGCTGGTTGCTGTGTGCTTGTCATGTGGTTGATCCGTTGTGGGGTGTTATAGTTACCTTCGGTATGGGCAACCTACCCGTTATGGGTAAGACTTCCATTACACCTGGTTCAATCTTGACATCTGGTTGTTCTAGGTTGTTGTCGAGTATGATAAGTCGAGCTAGTTGTAGTCGATCTGATACAAAGGAATCTTTACGTGAGGAGATTCCCATTAGCAACTCTTAGGAGATCCATTTTCACTGAATCCCGCTTATACAAGACTGAAAACCGATGCCCTGAAACCCCAAAACCCGAGCTGCGAGAGACACGGAATTGAGCAGATTTAAGGGACACCTCTAAGAAGGCTTCAATTTTTTTCTCTCCTTTTGAATTGACTTATTGGGTCATTTTTCCTATTTATGTATTTCTATTTCGTGTGAGGCTCTGAACTGTCAAAGGCGTTCTGGGAGGGTTCTATGTCGCAATCCGCCAGGCAGGACATGTCTTCAAGAGAAATTGGGATATTGATGTGCTTGGTCGGTCGTCTCATTATTATTCCTTTTTCTTATTTATTTATTTTTATTTATTTATTTGTATTATTAATAATTACTATTAATGGGATCAGATCTCGAAGTGGGGGTAGGGAGTTCCATTATTGTCCCTTGTCCGCATAGTTTGTCCCTTCGAATCTGTTGGGTGTCTCATTCTTTGTTGTGGGGTTATATCAGACATTTCCCCATGTGATGTTTGCTCCCTCCAATTCCATCTTTTTCAGTGATATAATAATAATAATAATAATAATAATATTCAGGGGAGGGGTTACAAATCGGAAGGAGATTATTGTCTTTTGCAGCTTCTTTCCTTGTATATATTGCACAAGTACAATCGGAAAGATGGAGGTTGGAACCAATTAATGGATGGTTAAGATCGCTCTTGGTTAATGGACGATCGGCAGTTACAATAAGTAATGATTACTTAAAGTGTTTAGCTCGTTCTCGGCATTGAGTATCAGATCACTGCATATGATTAGGAAAGAAAACTTTGGGATGGGCTCAGTTAGCATAAGTCGTATCAAAAGTTTAATATAATTAACATTAGTCGATCCATTTTAAAAGTAACGATTACTTAAAAGTGTTTAGCTCGCTCTCGATACTGAGTATCAAATCACTGCATATGTTTAGGAAAGAAAACTTTGGGATGGGCTTCGTTAGCATAAGTCATATCAAAAATTAAAATATAATTAGCATAAGTCGATCCATTTGAAAGGAGAAATTCTTATACAATCACACATCGCCACGTTTATTGGTAAAGTACCAATTAAATTATAGCAAATTAGTGTCTAGGTATTAAGGACACGAATAGGGTGCCACAACTGCTACCAATTGTGGCTATCTTCTTACTTTTCACATTGTTGTGAGAAAAGATCATTTAGAATCACCGTATCGAGCTTTGAATTCTTTACAAAGATTTTATGAGGGCCCCATAGGAACTTGTACGGGGGTGATAATAATAAGATCAGTCTTTAATATGGACGGAAATGATTGGGCTGTGATATGTATAGAATTTTCACACGCAAGAAGAGATGGAAGTGCAATGATACGACAATTCTTCTGAATTCAATAATTGGGTTGAAGAGATCCAAAGGAATCTTTCCACTCCTTTCTCCTCTTCTTATTGATTATATATATATATATATATTACTTTCAACGCAAGCGATATATAATCGTGATTTGCATTATATATACATACCTATATTTATATATATTGCCGATAAATATATTTTTATTTCCAATGAACAATAGAAGATTCCTTTTCCATTTTCTTTGTGTTCTCTCTCTCTCTAAATCCGGCACCATATCCCATGATTAAATGCAGAGAGATCACGCCACCAAATATGCATATGATGCATCCGTATCAATCTAATGGTATTCGATTCATCAGATGCCGAATAAACTTTGCCTGACATCGGATCCTCGGCTAGTCGGATCTCAGTAAGAGATGGGAAGAACTGCAATGTGAATGATTAAGCTCGACATTGGTTCATTGCGGTTTTCTCGGCTGGTTCTTGCGCCTGTTTGAGATAGTATATCTCACGAGGCTTCTTCGATTGTGTTCAGGAGTGCGGCTAGAGATTTAATATGTAGGTCTCAATCATTTTGATTCAGTATCAGTGAAGCATTTTTAAAACCGTTTCAGTAGCAGACTTGATTTTCTCAAACAAGTTCGATAGGTAATTATATTATATATCAAACATCATATGATCTAATTTTGATATTTTTAAATTAGTACTTCCTAAATAATTTAGTTTCTTGTGAATTTCGTGAGATCCTCGTTTAGTAATCTTGTATCCATACAACAACATTCCCAAATCAAACCTAAATCGGCATCCCTTGGCTTAGACAAAAGATAGCTCATAAAAGTTAAATCACAAACATAAAAACCAGACACAAATAATTCTCAGTGTAATGTAAAGGCAAAAACAAGAATAAATAAGTTAATATAAATAGAAAAAGGTCATAGACACATTTTTTTTTTTCAGTGTACATATCATCTGGTATTAGAAAGTTTAATAAACTCCGATTAATCCAAATTCAAGCATATTGATCTTAAAGGATAAAACTCTCAAAATTATGAATTTTCTTCATTTACAAGATTTGAACACGAAATCTTACTTATAAAAATATATGTCGAGTGACCCGAACCAATTCACATTCAGAATGGGCACAAAGTTACTGTTAGAAAAGTTAAACAGGCCATCACTTTGTAGTGGAGCAGATTCTCTGTCCTAAATTGTTGTGCAAATCTCTGTTTCTTTAATATCATAATTCTCAAGCATGAACTGTTTCTGAGCCATTAAAAATGAAAGCCGACCTACCGCAGTGCTATATTCGAATGTGATGTCTACATATATTTTATGGAGCCATTACATATATATATATATATATATATTTGAATATACAAATATGAATACTTCAACATGTGCAATCCACTCCCAGGGTGATATGCATGAGAAAAGCCTTGAAAAGGACATCCTTTCATGGTTCCTTGTCCTGGGACAACGTACCTGTCTAAGGCTAGTTGTTCATGCTCTGCCTTTTAATCATTGTTTGTCAGATGATCGGACAAACGGGTCGAACTCGAACCCCCTCCCAGAACGATACCGTGACGATAACAGACAACATTCCCCCTCCGGATCGCATCCTAGGGGGGGCATGCTTTTCTGATGATGAAACAATTCTTGTATCCCGGAAAGGAATTCGAAGAACAATATATAGAATCCAACAGTTTGCTGTACGATAAAACAGAATACAACAGGAGATATCTCGTCTGCAGCCAGACTAAGTTCTTACTCAAACAGAATCCGTGTTGCAGATTTAGGATGGACTGGAAAACGCTGCATTAGATGGATTGACAAAGGAAATGTGAACCTGACCTACGAACGACTGAGAAGAAATTGAATGAAGAGAAGGCTAAATCGGTAAAGAGGTAGAGTTAAGAGATCTCATGCAGCTTGATATCCCGAATAAGGTTAACAAGATACTCTTCTTCGGTCGAAGTCCAGGATCCAAAATGCTAGATGGCAATGACAACACGTAAAATCATCAATACTCCACACCTTAGATGAAATGAAGGAAAGAATAGACCAGCTTGATGAAACAGAGATATCGACCCAAAACAAACCGTTACTCAGCAGCAGCGCAATGAGCGTTGAAGCATAACCTGATAGGCGAAGGACCGAGATAAAAGGAAAGGTAATTGAAAGGCTTCTAAGCAAAAGGATGTTTTCAAGGAGACCCGATATTGAGATATCAGGAAAGGACACCTTAGTAGAGCTTATGCTGCTTTCGCATACCAAAAGGAATGCTCCTCCATTTTCCCTTGAGAAATATGGAAGAGTAAGATTCATGGAGATTCCTAGATCAACTCTAGAGAAAATATTCAACAACTAATTATATATAACAATCTATTCAACGCTGAGCAGTGCCTAATTAGAACTTGAATTGTCAGAAAAAAAAAATTATTGAACATCTCAGCATATGCTCAAAGACTAATAAAGGAAACGAGAGAAACATCAGCATCACCTTAAAGATTCAAGAAACATACAGTTCGGTCTGGCCACGAATAATTTCTTACTAATGGAGCTTCTCATTGAAAGAGCCCCCTAAATCGGGGAGTTTTCAAGTCCTCTATAGAGTCATACATGTACAAGAAACACAGATATCAACTCTACATAAAACATCGAAACGCTTAACTTAGAAACACTGACTGAGGAGACACAGAGCTCGACACTACACAGAGAACTCAATGCCAGAGATCCAACCTGGGGAACTAAAACCCATTCAATTCTCGGAGAACGAACTCACGAAGACAGCCCTTTTGTGTGCATATCCTAACCACCAATCCCGAGTCCCGAGCTAAATACTAAGCCAAATAGTTGCTGTCTTGAATCATTTTCATTTCCATATCCCCCACCCCATCAATTTGCTAACTTAAGCTTATGCTAATAAAAACTAGCTGAACAACAACAACAGCTGCAACAAGAACAGGAACACTGATAACGAAACAAACTCTAACGAGGTTACCCACAGACATCAACTTCACAGGACCCAGAAACTCAGTCATCAAGAGGTAAAGAAAAGGCACAGAGGGGAAAAGAGACGATTTCAAAATTTACCCTTAAACTCAATCCTTTCCGGTTGGGAACAGAGTGAGAACTTTCCTCCCTCCTCCATTCGCATTATTAACCGGTGACTCCAAGTCTTCCGCATAAGGCTGCAGAGGGCCGTGACTGTGCAATTGCGGCCCCACTCGGTGGACGTGCTGCTGGGCCTGCCTAGTCAAGAAAGGGTGCTCGAACTGCCCATTTGGCGGTGACCCGAAATGCCCAACAGGCCGGTGGTATGCAGCTGCAGCTGCAGCGGCCGCCATCTGCTGGTGGTGGTGGTGGTGGTGGGCCGGGACCGGCACGAATGGCAGGAAATGGTCCGCATTTGGCCGCAGGAAATGGGGCGGCACCGGGGAGCTCGCGAAGAGGTGCTCCGTCGCGGGGTCTGACGCGGCAGCGGCCGCGGCCGCTCCCACCGCACCACCTCCCCCGCCACCCGATAGCCCCTGCATCCGCTTGAGGTAGAGCCGGTACTTCTGCAGGTGACTCGCGACGTTTTCCCTGGTCAGTCCATCAACACTCATCAGCTGCATTATGGTCTTCGGGACGGCGTTCTTGATCCCGAGATGGGCCACGGCGTCCACGAACCGCTTGTGGAGCTGCGGGGTCCACACGAGCCGCGGCCGCTTCAGCGTCCTCGCAGGCTCCTCCCCTGTCCCGGTCCCTCCCCCGAGCTCCCCCGAGTCAGTGAACTCGGCCGAGCCTGGGTGGGGCGAGGCGACCGCAGCCGGGAGGTGGTTCGAAGCGGGGTTCTGCAGTGGCGGGGGGCTGACGCTCGGGTTATTGTTGCTCGTCAGGGGGCTCCTGATGTCGAAGGCGATGGCGAGGTCGGGGGTGATTAGGGTTTGAGTCAAGGGCATCAGCTCATCAGGCCGCAGAAACTCCTCTTCCCATTTGGAGAACCAATTCCCATCCTCCGATTCCCTCATTCTTCCCCGAATCTAACTCAGACCCACTTCAATTATCGTCCTGATTCGGCCCGATTCCACGCAAATCACCGAGCTTGAGCGCTGAGAGGACCCAAACGGGAGACTGCGGCGATGATGACGGCAGAAGAAGCGGCGGCGCCGACGATGAGCTGGGAACCGAGCAGAGAACACCGGAAAGATCGGATTTTGACGGCGAATTCTGAAGCCCCGACTGAGATTCCGGCTAGCGAAGTGAGAGGGAACTGAGGATTTTGGGTGAGAGATGAGCTGAGAGGAAGAAGAGGGGGCAGGGCAAGAAGTGAGACACACAGAAATAGAGAGAGAGAGAGAGAGACGGAGGCGGAGAGAGGTTCGAGGTGGATCTTGTTTTTCTTTTTCCTTTTTTATTTAATTTCCCCTTTTTCCCCCTTTTTTCTGTATTTTCCTTTTCGAAGCTTTATTTAATTTAATTTAATTGATGATGATCGGATGAGATGATGTGCTGTTTGGTTGGGGAACTGTTTGGAGATGCCTTTGTTCTTTCCTCATTTTCTTGTCGTGAATTTCTGGGCTTAAAAATGTTTTTTTTTTCCGGGATTTGAGGGTCTTATTCTTGAGACTGAGTGAGTGTTCCAAAGATTTTTTTTTTTAAGGAAAAGAGTTTTCTTTACCACACGCGCTTCCGGGGCGCGTGCGTGTTCTGATCCTCCCGATTAGTGATTGGGATTTCCTTGAACACAGCAAAAGGCCAAAAGTTGAAATGGGGAAAGAGAAATTGGCCAAAAGAAGGAAAAGAGTGGGAAGACAAAGAGTAGAGTAGTAGAGGACTCAAAATGTCCTCTCCCCCTTTATCCCTCGAAACTTCTATCAATTGGCGATTGGATTTTGGTTCTTATTCTGCCCCTATTTGATAACTATTGTACAATCGAACATGATTTTTGCGTATGGGATTGATTGGAGTGCTGAAAAGTTCTACTACATCTAGATTTGCAAATAGATTGTTTTTCAAAAAGAGAGAAATATTGAACGAGATTGCTATGTTTAACACCTTTTTTTTCCCTTTAAGGTTGCAACAAAGAAACTAGGTCGAAGTGCTCGAGAGAAGATGAACTGGCAAGGGCCTTATGAGATCACTAGTGGCGTCAGAGATTCTCGATTTCGAGATCTCTTAGGGTCGTCTTGTGGGATCTCAAAATCGGAGGTTGTGAGCCTCCCGACCTTTGACAAGCGATGGTGGCATCCGTCGTTCGATAAGGTTTCGACTGCCACCCTCCCGTGTAATTCTTCATATTTTTAAAGAAAATTCCATGATTTATTTTTCTTTGCAAATTAGAAATTAACTTATAATTTCTAAAACAAAATACTCAAAAAGTTGAAAAGGATGCAATATAAGCAATTTACTAACATTATGGCATTATTGAAACGAAATGAACGTTGTGACATTAAAGAAAAAGGTATTATACATAATGGTTATATATGATATTTCTCCCTTTAAAAAAAAAGAAGAAAAAAAGCTACCTTTCATGTAAAAAGAAAAAGAAAAGAAATTTTAGATATCACTTATTTTTTACCCAAAGACTCATCATCTTCTTATAATCATCGTTACAATTGACTTCATTACCAACTATGATGTGAAAATCAAAACGTGACTATTGAAATTACTAAAAGATCTGCGTTCGATAATCGTTTGCCAACTTTACTCTAGAGGAGCGCAAAGTTAAATACTAGAATATAACTGTTAATTCTAAAAAGGCACTTTATAATGACTTGCAGAAAATGAATGGATACGAAAATTCAATAAATTTGAGGACCAAAAATGTACTCGTATGTTTTATATGCATCGCTTCAAAAAGGTCAGCATCAGGCAAAGATTCCCGATCTCGCGCGTTTCTCCACGCGCGACTTGGACAAGGTTTTTTTGTACGGCTGGGGAGAATGTCTATTTAAGAAAGTACCCGAACAGTTTCTGAGAGAAATGCAAAATCCAAGTCCCTTTTGTGGAAAAATTCTCTGTTTAGGGATGAAGAATCTCAGCTTTTTCTTCTGTTTGGTTATGAGAATAATCTCATACTCCCACCCCCGAATTGGAAATTCTTGCCTTGACCCCGAGCACCAATTGATCGTGATTTGATTCCAAAATAAAAATTCGAGAAATCCTTGGTACGATATACGTCCGTGTCCTTTGTTGTTTCAATGACCTCAGGCATACATCTGATACGTCTAGAATCATTGTAAACACGGAAAAAAATCCTCAGTTTGTTATTTGTATGAAACCACGGAGGATGCAATTCTATGTGTCAACGAGCTTCGCGGGATGAACTAACCCCCTTGGTTTCTTCTTGTATCAAAAAAATCGTATGTGTGGAGTCAGACTAACTATTTCGACCGACTAGTCTGAATTGAACACTTTTTCTGCACATAATTGCTGAGGAAGGAACGAATCATTCGATAGGGGAATGGGGTGGGTAATAAGGAAGCCAAACAAGTACGAAGAAATTCAACAAAAATGTGCATGAATTGCTCTTCTTGTTGATGTTTTAAACATATTTTTTTTTCCTTTTTTTCTGTACTTCTGATCTAAGATCAATTTTATAACTGTCATGTATTATATCAAAAGTACCAAAAAAAGAAATAAATGATACGAAAAAGTCTCACTAATAATAGGAATCAAATATCAAATTTAGAATCCCTTTATTTCACAATAGCATTTGCTACGGAACTAAATCAAGAAATTCCTTTTCTTTTGGGTAATTTATTCGTTTTCTGTATTTTATCATTATTGCATAGAGAGAGGGGCTCAAAAGGGATAGCATGATTGGGCCTTGATTTACCATTATTGGCCAAGAAATGGGCCACACCTTCTCTCTCTCTCTCTCTCTCTCTCTCTCTCTCTCTCTCTCTCTCTAGGAGCCAGAGCCAGTTTTCATGTGAAAACATTGAGAATATTGTGTGAAGAATCAAAGAAATCAAAATGTTTTTTTTTTCTTTTATTTGTTTTATATATATGTTGGGGGAAAGAAATTGACAGATCATGTGATCCTCATGGGCTCTTTTTTTGCCTTAGATGGGCATAATATCAGATTCCCTCTTGGCTGTTCATCAGATCAGATTTCATCATCATAATCATCATATGTAACATTTCTGAAGACTATGGCCCACCCAAGCACAAACCTATGTAGTTCTTGATGGTGGTCTGACGGACCTTAATAAGTCCCTCAATCATTCAATTGCCACAAAAACAATGATCCATTTCCAGGAGAAGGCCTTTTTGGCTCTTCATTAGTACAAAATCATGGGGTTATTATGTCTGTCAGTAATCGAGAATGAGGAGTTGATTAAGCTACCAATTACTCCAAAAATAGCGATAGATTGTTTATGGTAAAAGAACGATGCGCCAATGAAGAAAAGAGCTCTTTCCTTTCCCAAATATCTTATTTATTGTACTTTAAAACCCAAGAACTTGTCCTCTTTACTAGTTGTCAAGAAAAAAACTAATTTCGTACGTGATTTTCCATGCAGTTTAAACTGCACTAATTTAAATAAGTTTCGTGTGGCGGTAACGTTTGTGGTGGGGATGCAATAGGTTTCCGGCAAGGGAAGAAGGGTGAGACAGATCAGAAATAGAAATCTTAATAACTAATAAATAGGTATAAATAGTTCGATAAGTATCAAATCTGAAATATTTTAATTATCAGACAATGGTGTGTATTATTACACTATACTCTCTTTGGATGGTTAAATAGATTCTTTTAAAAGGGGAGGGCCCCTGGTATTAGGTTAGTGGTGGGACTAGGAATTAGTTGGACCGACATCTCATGAAGTGAACAATATGAAACTTAGATATGATCGAGATGGTAGAGAGATGACAAGTCCTTGATAGGCGTGCAGAATGTACGTATACTTAAATATAGTATCCTAAGAATTGGCTTGAACGGGCTCATTACTTCAAGCGATGCCATTACTTGGTACAAGTCCACGAAATTGAGACGAAATCCTTAATCCATATTTATAGGGAGGGAAGTTCATGCGTAGATTGGTCAAGTGATTACAGCCTTCCATCTCCAGCTTGGAGCCGAGCCGAGCTTTTTTTCTAGCGCTTCCTCGAGACTTAACCGTGACCCTTCACACGATTGGAGCTGCTACGCTCCGGGGCTGCGTTTCGATTTTCAAGTTTGCCCATTTTTATGGAGAAAATAAGACGTAACGATCCAGAGGCATGAGCCCGCTTTCATCCAAGAACTGATGCAGATGATAGATGAACGATGTGGCATATGGGCCAATTGGGCCACGACAATGGGCCTATGGGCCTCAGCGTTTAACTTTGGGTCTGTGGGCTTCTCAGACTTCATTATGAACTTCTCACTTATGGCCCATTTCCCAAATTAAAGAGAAAAATATTAACATAAACTGATGGAAGGACTACATATGATATGATCAAGCCGGAAATGCAATACCTACCGCATTTTCTTCTTTTGGCTAACGATATTTCTGGGCATTTGAAAAAGAAAAACTAAAAAAAAAAAAGTCATACATCCCGGCCAGGACTATAAATGATCGGAAATTTCACCGCCTATATTTTACGATCATGGTACCGCGCAAGTGATCCCTTAATAAGGGAAAACTCCATTCAATTTCAACGTGATAACTTAGGTATTGCACTTGGTAGGTCAGATAGATCATATAAGTTTTTTTTAATGTAACAGAAAAAAAAAAGAGAAGAAGAAAACATAGAGATAGAATAGTTTGATTTGCCCCAAAAGGGCTACCTAAGATTTGCAATTTGATGTCGGCAACTTTAATTCTGTGGTGGCTATGGAGCCCCACCGAAATTCATAGTCAACATGTCAGAGAATAAAAACAAAATAAGCACAAAATTGGTAAAGAAAAGAAAAGAAAAGAAAATATTCGGGTGACACGTGATTGGTGAATTAGGTTGTCTTCTCCTTCTGCCATTGATTAATTAATTAACTCGAATTTATTAGTTAGGAGTCATAATAATCCATAGCCCTAACAAACTCAGAATAATTAAAGAAAATTTTCGATTGTCAACTCAAATCCAATGACATGCCGAGCTACCAACACATATAATAAATTCTACATCCAATTCTTAATCCCCTCAAAATTATTTAATTTTCTCTTCACGAACTTCACAAAATTAGATCTCTGTTCATCTGATAATATGAAACCAAAATATTAGTCAACAAAGTTTGGGCCTATTAGTGGAGACCCATTAGTAGTTTCTATCCGCTGCTGGGGGGCCGTCGCGGCCCGCCGAGACACGTCTCGATCGGTCCAGTAGGTAAGCTATGTACCATCATCCATACAAGTCCTAGTAAACTCGAGCCTCAAGCATTGTATATACTCGTATCGGTGTGGCTCCCATCAGCTGATAGTCGAAATTTAACCAGTCTGATCAGGCGTTGAGTGGAGGTATAGGTCATCTTTTCCAGACTTATGTGCAGTGGTAAGGTTCACGAATTCGATTCAGTAATATTTTAAAATATTACAGGAGCATTGTGTAACTCATCTGAACAGATAATACGTGGGCCCCTCTGGCCGATTTATTGATCCTAGCCAGGCCCAAGACCCCACGTTAAAAAGTCAAGTCCTACCTTATTGGCAAGATGAAATTTCTACATCAACATTCAGTCACTTTAGAACCATAAAGATCCATTTCCGTCCATGATTCCATCTGGTAGTCATTTTCTCTCCCTCTGGAATAATAGAAAACCCCTATATAGCTAACCAACTGGATTATAGTTCAAGTGATTCGGTACTTATTCTACTTTAGCAAGGTTTCGAATTCGAATTCTCGTGAATGCAGAAAATCCATACTGGAAGAATTTTACCTTTTATTGGATCGACCCGGCTCGACTTGATTAGAACTTTTTAGATATCATACTTCACACCAAAAAAAAAAAGAAAACCCACGTAAAGCTCATCATCACTATGGACAAAGCTACGAATCGACTTCGCCACTTCACCAAATTTCCCTCAAAGGTTTAATTACACTATAATTAATTACTTAACCATACTAAATCACGCATCCATGTCTATGTAATACATGTGGGCACCTCTTCACGCCGTTCAATATTCGAAATGATTTATCGAAGAGCATATATATAAAAATGCATGGCACGAGTACATCGAAACATATTTTCGAAGGACATGGTTTATACAAATTAATTTCTGTCTTATCGACTCTGTCTAGTTTAGTTATGTTAGATTAGGAATTTCGGGAACAATTTTTGAAGCTGGACATGTTTCAGGCTTTCCCCTTTGGAATCTTATCTTGCATCCACTACCCTAAGGACATTGAGGAATATCTCATAACCCTACCATAAAAAATATTTTAAAAAACAAAATTTCTTTGCACTAAGACGTACCATAAATAAATAAAAAAATAAGTAAATACGAGGTAAAACACAGTTGGAAACTGCGCAGCAAATTAGTGGTGGATATTACTTGAAGTGTCTTGTTTAGTAGTCACTAAAAGCGTTTCGTGGCCACCATAACAACTTCCGAAGTTCGGACGGTATTAATTTCAACCAATTGGCTTAGTGTGCCATGTGATAATACAAAAAGGGTAAACTTTCATTTTCTTAGTTAAATTTGCAAAGAAATGAAAAAAAAAAAGGCAAGTGCTAAGTACTTTGCCTAGCTTAAAATTGATCGGGCTAATTGATGTCCTAGAACGAGACATATACATACATACATACATACATATATATATATATATATATATATATCTTTCTCCCATAATTTACTTTAACTTCACATATAAAACGCACTGATCATGCAGAAATTTCAATAAAGATTCCATAAAATTAAAAAGGATAAGTTACATACATATATATATACATAATTTAATTAAGAGTGTGATGGAAGACGGATGCGGTGGCAAATGCAGATAAGACCAGAGAGCATATTGGATTTGAAAGGGATCTTGTTCTTTTGGAATTGGATAAAGGAAAGAAGTGGGTTCCACCACATGATTTGACCTTTCCTTAAGGGAATACCAATATGTGCAATAATAAACTTTAAAATGTATGAACGATATATAACATATATATATATATATATATATATATGAAGAAAGGCATGATATGGTGGGGTATATGAGGCCTGTGTGCCGACTATAGTGTATGGCTAAGTGTTTGAGATAAATTTCCGTCAAAAGGAAAACGCATGATATAGAGGAGATTATCTCAGATTCTCAGAAATCGGGATTTTTCCATTTCGACGTCGTTCTTTGCCATGGAAATGAGATATCGAGTGGGAATATATGTTGTTAGACTCAAGCATAGGGTATTTATAAGATTATGTAGACATATAATAATCCGAGAAAAGCAGTTTTTAGTAACTTTTATAGGAAAAATATAACAATGACATCTACCTTAAAATTGTTCTTGTGAACTGATTCGGCTCGATTAGATTAATCCTGACCAATTGAACTTTCGAATATCATTGTACACGCTGAAAAATATTATCATTGAGATAAAGCTTCTTATGAATTATTTAATTGAAATTTCAATTGATGTGATTTTAAATATCGATTAATTTAAAAGTGAAGCAACATATCTATATACAATTATAAAAAGTTAAAAAAACCCATAGGACAATGCCATGTAGAATATAGAAAGTCTATAGTTAAGTGATTAGAATCCCAACTAATCACTATAGGACAAATGACATGGTATTATCATGTCACAAAACCCATGAAACTCCAAAATTTTTCAATTATGAAAACGGAAAAGTCTTTCATATTTATATGTACAGAAATATATTATACCTAGTATTTAAAATGTTTAAAAACTCTCAATTTATTGATATACACCTTTATTATCATCGCAAGAGTAAAGTATAAAAACTCTTCTACCCTAAAATTAAGGGAATTTCTCACTGTTGTGAAAGTTGGTCTAAGGAAAAAAATAAAAAAAAACTTTAATCAAATTATGATTAATAAAAAAGTTACTTTTAATTAAATCAATTATCACAATTGAAGAAGAAGATGAAAATTAACTTTCTCATAGACAAAATATTAGTCATGACTGAATTTTATACTATCTACATACCGGTTCAATTATCACATGGTCTTTTTAGTACAATTATCATCTGGTTTTTTTTAATAAATAGTATCCCGAATTTTCTTGGCCAAATCCTCACAAAATTTTTAATATTACCTTTTCAAGTGAAATATGCTTTTTTTTGCCAATAAATTACAAATTGAAATCTCCGTGCTTTTAGAGTGAAATTATCACAAAAAATAGTCATTTTTATCGGAATTTTCATACTAATATGCACCATAAAAATTATATCCAAGATATTTAAATGCTAATTAAATGATAGAAAATTAGCATTGGCGCCGCTTCATTTGGTTTTCAAATCTAAATTTTACTCAACTCAACTTAACTTTATTTTTCCCTCAATCATTACATTTTTATTTTTTTCTCTAATTAAATAATAAATTATCTTACATACTTTTATTCTAATTATTTTTATAATCAATTTTTTAATAAATATCTACTTTCGCATCTATATATATATATATATATAATTTTTTTCATAATAAATTTCTCTTATACTTTTACATTTATATACATACATATATATATATATATTATTACATATTAATATATTTGTCAATACTTACAATCATTACACAAAATCAAATTAAGTTGGATCATGTTCAACTCGAAAACAAAACGCAAACTTAGTATGAAGAAGATGGAAGGTGCTTATCAACGGCTTTATCTTTCTCACCATCATCATGCTTCCAATTGTAACTCCCTCACCAACCCCTTTATTCTATATTGTCGGCCCATTCACTTTATATCTCCATCTCACTGTTATGATGTAAAATAAGCAATCACTAACCCAAGGAATAAACGACAAATACAAAGTTAAATACCAATATATATATCATAAACTCTATATACACACAATGATATAATTGTTAATGTTGGAGGAAATTATATTTTTAATCTTCCCAAATTAGACATCTGTTGCTAAAAAAAATAGATGGCGTTATCTACCCCAAAATAAATAAATAAATAAATAAAATAGATGGCTTTAGCTCCCGCCACCCATTCAGTACTGAGCACAATCCTTCTGTTCCAAATGAATTTTTTATATGCTTAAACCTGACTCTCATGCATATATTTAGATACAACTTAGAGGTAATTGGCATTTTTCACAAAGTTGATATCATCAAATTCTAAATTCAAATATTTGGTATTAGCCTTTGAACCTCTTTTATATTTGGAGAGTGGTTATACCTTTGATTGTCAAGAATGGATCTCTGACAGTGGGGGGTTTAAGCCCAGTAATTGGTGCGGCAAAGTTAGGTAATGAAATTGGGGCAATGTGTCAAGTAGAAGTGATTCGAGATGAACAGGTGTCCCGTTTTTAATTAAGCACTTCCTTTTATTTAGTCAAAAAAACAAACGTCCATAATAAAAAAAAAATACTTCTCCGCGTATTATACATGAAAAGCATATTGTTTGTTACTTTTTCAAGAATGATAATTTACCTTTAAGTGGTGGTCTACATCAATGAGAGTCAAATCAAGAAATACAAGGTCTCACACTCAATGTTCGACTAAGATAGAAATCTCTTGGAATCGAACACTGTATTTTCCTTGCTACGTATCACCTAGGCTGATGTGAGGATTAATCCAACTTTTGGCCCACTCCAGAAATCAAACTTGCGACCGTGGCGAAAAGCGAATCCGATTGACGCATGTCTTTGTTATCATCTGTTAAATCGATATATAATTCACTTTTGGAAAAAATTACATGATGTGTATGGACATCGAATATCCAGATGTTCATAAAGTCGTAATGGAATAAGTCCCCGAACCGAATATTTTGGTCTGCCTTCGCTTTGTTTGCGGGTTTCCAACACACACAAGCCATTGCCAAACTTAAGATAAAAAGAGAAAGACGTACCATTAAAGGATTACTTTGATGACTTGGGGAGTTTGATGACATCTTTCTTTGAATTCTTTCGTAGGGCAACTGTGTTAGCTGCTCATGGAAGCAAGACATTCATGGAATCCGTTCACTTTAGGGTGTGATAGAAAAGAGAGTCGTTGCCCGAATTTTTGGCCGAGGCAGCGTCCGCCATTTTATTGTTTTGTACCATGATAGACGGATAATATAAACCGATATAGGAAGCTTTTCTTTCTGCAGTTTTACGATAATTTGACATGAATGGATGATGAAAAGTGTGTGATTGTTTTGTAAATCAATGCTCGGTTATTGCCTACAAGCTACCCCAGAGAGAAAAATCTTCAAGGCCTGCATACTTCTACATAATTTTTCACTTTTTTCTAGAAATTTTTTTAAAAAGTTGAGAACAGTTAAATTTTTTTTTACTTATATAAAAATAAATTAAATTCTAGGGAAATTTTCTTTTTAACTATTCAAAATTGCACATGAATTAGGAAAGCTTTTTTCTTTTTTGGTTCTTCACTTTTTCATTAGCTAATTATTTCCATTTCTAACTTCCAATTTATGATTTTTTTTGTTTACTTTTCTATTTGTAAATTAAATTCAAAATTTCCATGAATGATGATTATCTCAAAACAAAGAATTTTGTAACTTAATAGTAGTAAACATGTTTTTATACTTTCCTATGGAGAAATAAATTAAGAAAATGAGTAGAAAAAATAGAGATGGAAATGAAGAGTCAATTCTCTAATTAAATGTAAACATGCCCTTAGCTTTTTCTTGAAAAAATATAATTAAAAAGCAGTTAATGGTCGATTGCAAATGTTTACCTTCCGTTTGGATCGAGGAAGACGGAGAGAAAGGGAGAGGTGGGAAGAGAAAGTCACGTGAAAATTTCCATACTCCGTTTTCTTTGTATCTAAACAAAGCATTAGTTTATTCGTGAATTTTTTTTTAGTATGTACTATTTGATATTCAGAAGATCAATGGGACCTAAATAAGCTAGAATGATCCACTAAAAAATAATGGCTCGTTTGATTTGTAAGTGTAATTTTAAAATCATAACTTAACTTAATTCTACCTACAACCAAACAAAATAACTCATTAAAAGTCAAACATGTGAGCTCCATACATAAACATTTATACCACTTCATTATAATACAACTTCATTATAATAAATTCACAACACTATCACTCCATTTTGTCATTTTCAAAATCAAAATATCATTTTAAATCCATTTTGTCCTTTTCAAAATCAAATCTCATTTTAAAATGCTATTGTCAAACCAAACGCGTTGTAAAACTCTTTCAATTATGAATTTTTCTATATATAAGACTTGAAATCGGGACTTTACTTTAAACAAAGAGGTACCGTATCACTTGAATCAATACATGTTGGTTTTATTGGTTAAATATTGTTTGATGAGTGATTGACTCCCAATGATATATTTAACTTTGGAACCTGAGTTGCGGCCCAAACATTTTGCAACTATGAAATTATTTACCGGATTTGATTAAATTCAGAAATTGGGGAATAGTTGGCATATTATAATATATATTACCTGGAACCAAATATTTCAGAAAATCAAATAAAATAATATACTTGAGAAATTAAGACAAAAAAAATGTAAAACCGCCTGTTAAATAAGATGGGGCATAAAGACATTAAACACTAAAGATTAAAAATCGGAATTTCGGCTAAGAAATAAAAAGGGCATGAAAGCTATGGAGTGAAAGTGGGAGAAGAGGGAGAATAATCATAATGCATATCCTTTTTTCTGCTCCTTTCCAAATGCATCACTGGAGAGACTCGGAGATGACGCACAGATGATTTTGCCATTCCTTATCCAGTCTCCTGAACTCAGTGGTCCGTCAGGTAAACTTTTATATTTACTCTCACATTGATCTAACAATTCAGAAAGATCAATCAACTGTTAAATTGGAGAAATTCTTCGTCAAGGAATTGATACAATTTCAAGTTCATGTAATCATTAGATCAAATTCAAAACATTGTAAATTCTATAAGAAAAGAGTGAATTTATGGTTAAAAAGAGGCTAAAGCCGGTCCCTCAAAACGATTGGATAATCTTATAATGTTCTTTAATTAAATTTAATTTTTAATATTAAATTAATAGAAATAAAAATAGAACCTAATTTGTTAAGTTAAAAGCTAAGTGTCATATTATAATTTTAAATGTCTCTTTTTTATTTAAATCATTCAAAATATCAATTTCATCATTAAGATTTCTATCTCAAAAAATAGATGTAAAAAATTGCATCCGATAGGATTTGAACATATACTACAGGTTTAAAAGACCTTTGTCATATCCATTAGACTATGAACACTTTTTCATTCCGATTCTTTACGTATTTTTGAGTTTCTATTTTTATAAATTAGATGGGTAGGAATTACGTACTCAATTTAATGATTTATAATATATAATAGAATATTTCTATTAAATAGATTCTAATATAGTGGGTAGTGGGAATCGAACCTGCATCATTAGCTCAAAGATAAATGGGAGTAGAGTTTCAATTATACGTACTTTTTTCAAAGACATGGAACCTAAAATCTCCCAAATTAACACGATGGTTTGAGCCCCCACAAGTTGAGATATGGAAGACAAATGGGCAATGTGAGAATGTCAAAGGTCAAAGCGTTGCGTCCCAAAGACGCCATTGCTTATGTCAGCTTCAATTAGTTGCATTTTGCTTGCCCCAATTAAATTAATTGCCTATGTATTTCCAAACTTCACCCAAAAAAAACAAAAAACAACAAGAAGAGTAGGGCTGCGTAGAGAGGATGACTTTTTCCTTTTTGCGGAGGTTGGGTTTAGTTGGAGGGCCTCAATAAAGACTCCTTTATAATCTGCTCAATCAAATTGAATTAGTCATGGTCTAATCAATTGTATTTTATAAATGAAAAAACTCTCTCGTTTCGAATAATCATTCTGATACTGATCGATAACCATCGAATTGCGGGACAAGCCTTGACTAAGGAATGTTATTCAATTTTCCTTACAATCGGCTCAAGTAATTATGGTCTTTGCCTTTATCCTCGATGTGGATGCCTTATTCATTCTACAAGTCATGCTTATCGGTTTACATCGCTCAATGCAAGCGTCAAGGCGACTGAACCATGACTTTTGGGTTTTGAGTCGAGAGAAGGCAACCGTCCTGACTTTGCCTGTACACTTAATGTATCTCTTACGGCGAACCAACCGCGCCCGTTAAACCATAGATTGCATATGAGTCCAGTTGCAAACAAAAATTATCGTCACGTACATGAAAACTTGGGGACTAAGGTGACTTTCACCGCGAACACCCTTTTTTTTCTCTTTTCTTCGGTAAAAGGTTTTCTTTTTGGTAAGTCCATATACGGGGAGGGAAGGAAGCCCATGTGGGAACACACGTATAGTCCATTGAAACCTAAGCACTAACAAAATTTTCTACATATAGAAATTGGACCCTTAAAGGTCACCACTCTTTGAATACAATGAACCCAAAGAGAGGTTGCTTGCTTGCCACATAATGCCAACATTTAATATATTTATATAAATTTCTGTCTCCATTCTCCAACATTTAGATGTTGCTTCCCTCCATTTTCAACTTTAATATATATTTATAAGTATTTATATATGCATATTCATTGGTAATCTTTCCCTTGGAAATCGGGGGAAGAGTCAAAAGTGGATAATTTTTGTTCAATTACTATTTGTTTTTATAAACCAAAATATGACCCTAAATAGTAAGAAATGGGAATAAATATATTTTATGCAAATAAAAAATTAATATTCAGCCGACAAGAAAGACCGATTTTCCCCTTTTCTCGCTTTAAAAATATTAATAATTAAATTAGGCCCATCAATTTATCTCATCCAGAGCAAGAAACCTCAAAAGGAAATAATAATAATAATAATAATAATAATAATAATAAAGAAAAAAAGAACCTAAAATAAAAGGGCAAGATCACATCCATATTTCCTCCAATTAAATTTTAGCAATGGGGTAAAATGTTCATGAATTTACATGACTGCCATCACATGAAGGAGATTGTTTATACAGAGTAATTAGTATGCCCCTCATGAAGAAGTTAAAATGTAGGGAAAATGCACTTATTGCTTCTGTGCACATTCTTATGGGGTAATCACAGTAAGCCAGTAAGTGGGCAAACTCAACTCTAAAATCCTTCCTCAGAAGGGGAAAAGAATGTCTCTGCGAATGGTGTAAATTAGGTGATCATATATCTACCGATATTCGCCTCTGCCAGCTCATCAAACGGTGCCTAGTAGGGCCGATGATTACCTCCCGATCTGGTCTTTTGGTCGAGAAGGCAGAGAGATTAAAATCTCTATACACCTCAATGCGTCTCACAAGAGAAAAAAAGGAGTTCTGAGTTCGTAAGTTGGTCTCTGGTATTTCCTCTTCTAGCTGGGCTTTGAGGGCGGGAAAATGCTCTTTCACGGAAAAGATTTAAGGAACACCCGGGAACTACCTCCTCCCGTTCGCCCAGTTCCTGTTCTGCATCCCGGGTCTTGGATAGAAATTCTTGGGCGCAGCTTTCTGTTTTGGGAGGTCGTGCAAATCCATTACTTGTATCGTCCGCTGCTTCTTGGCTGTTGAAATGAACCCGATTATTAAATTTAGGAAAGGAAGTGATGAATGTAATGCTATGAGAGCGATAAAAATGAATCACGAACCTTTCTCCACTTGTTGGTAACTTTCTTGGAGCCTTCTCTTGGTAGCTTCGAGCTTCATCTGCTTTGAAACTTCATCCGAAGGCATCATTTCCTGTTAGAGCATCGGAAAAAAAAAATTGTCATTTAATTTGCTTGGCTAAACATCTCGTAAACTGAAACCATTACGATGCATCGTCAACTCACGCCTTGCGGATTCCCAAGTTGCCTCTTTTGGACAACAGCAGCATCCGATCTTTTCTGCTGAGGCTTTGTTTCCTTCTTGAACTTTTGCTCTGGACTAGGTTCGCTTCGTCTCATCGGCCTCGGGTTGTCATTGGCAGGCCTGTTGGGCATCATGACATTTTCCCGCTTCTTGATTTGTGGGCCCCTCTCCTTATTCACAGGTGAAATGGTTTGTCGGGGCTTCTGCTTTTCCATGGACATGGATTGTCTCCGTCCATTTTCTCGGTTCTTGATGAATTCCCCACTGGTTCGTGGATCTGGAAAACCAATGTCCGCTTACCACATTAGTCCACAATTAAGTGGGGGAATCCAAATACAGAACCCAAGCACCAAATCTATCGCATAAAACAGGGAAGGAATAGATGGTGTTTGTGGATTTGAACTCACTTCCATCATCGTCCATTCCATCGAAGAACTTCACGTAGGAGCAAAGCCGAGGAAACCCAACAAAGCAGAGAAATCAGTCACTGTACACGTACTAAATAAAGAAGCAAGGAAAAATTTTCTAATCGTGAAGCAATGTATACCTGAGAGAGCTCAATCGGACCGGTTTGAGTAGCAAAGAAGGCCCCTTCATCCATAGGAGGAGAGGGCAATCCTTCTTCTTCTTCTTCTTCTTCATCATCATCGATAGTTGATGGGTTTTTCACAGAGTCGGGAGTGCTCTCAGGCTCTGTGGGGAAGTAGATGATCAGGTTTGAGTACTAAAGATTCAGAAGGAAACGAAAGAAAGGACTCAATGAATCAAGAACTGAGCAGGCAATTAGTACCAGCAACAGTTGGGGCAGTGTTATAATAGTCATCCACCATAGCCTTCCATCCTCTGCAGTGAACAAATGGTATTAGCATCCACACATAATTTAAGAAAGACAACGTACAAGGATGATGATCAGATGATACGACTTCAAAGACCAATGGAATTGTGCGCAAGCTATACAATAAAGACATTGATTACGTGCTTATAGTGAGAAGAAGAGTCGATGTTCCCGAACTAAGAATGATATAATGAGATAATGATTCTATGCAAATTGCACAAGTTGCTCAAAAAAGTTTTAGAACAAGATAGCATGAGCTATAGCTCATACTCTAAGCCATGAGCAAACTGGAAAATGCATGAACAATGCGCAAAAGTTCAACAAAATAGAACATTACGAGATAAGAGTTTGCACGAGGCTACTGATATCCTTGGACCCGTGTTTCCGGAGACGGTTAACAGCTTTTCCGATCCCAGTTTCCTGCCACATACAAGACCCGACCGTTGTCAGTCAGAATCAAACTGCAGATAAAGGACGGCAAAGCGCAGGGAAGATCAAATAACGGGTAAGAAAAGAAGTCTGCAAACTGAACATACTTTCAGTGTTCCGACAGTCAGAGCCATCAACTGGAGCCTCCTCAGTGATTCATAGAGCAGTGATTCCGACTGTTACGAAATCAAGCAGAAGGAATCAAACGTGACACAACAGACATAAGACCCAAAATGGAAAGCACCAATCAGCACAATTTATTATTGAACAAACAGGAACAGGAACAAGAACAGACTTGTTCTTGGCTGTTGACGAGAAGCTCCTTAATCCTCAGCACTTCCTCGACAACCTTGGACTCCTCCTCGATCTCATCGGTCAATGCCTCGGCCTCGCCGTAGCTGAAATTGCTAACGAACAGCTCTCCCTGCTGCTCCCGATCATCATCCCTCCTGCTGCTGGTTACTTTGCTCTCCTTGCTTCCGCTCTTCCCGGCGGACACGGACCCGCTCGGCTTCGCCCCGCAGCCATCCCGGCCTTCCTCCTCCTCGTCCTCCCCGACAGGGATGGCCAGCTCGACCCGGTCGCAGCCCGAGCACCGGGCCAATCTACAAGCGAAAAGCCGCTCGGCGATTCGATCCCTCCTCAGCCGGAACTCCTGCGGGCAGTCAGCCGCCGCGACGGCGATCGCCCGGTCTATTATGTCGAAGATGTCGCAGTTCGCCGCCCGGAAGTAGCTCCTCCAGTGGTCCAGCGGCTTAGATTTACCGGCCATGGCTACAAAATCAGGCCAAGGACCGGAATCTACCAACCCAAACACTCAGTAAATCGGCACCCGGAAGGAATCCCGATCAATACCCAGAAGCAAAAATGGGATTTTCCATTAAGGGGTTGCTTTGCATCGACAAGATTCAGTCGGTTTCGATTCGATTAAGCTTTTCTATCTTTAGATTCTTATCAGATGATGAAGATCAAGATTTTGTGAGGATGCAAGGAACAGGGGGAGATACGGGGAATGAATGGGAGGAGACGGGAAGACGATCAAAAACCCCACCAAGACCTGACAAAAGAAACCAAACGTTGCTCTTGGTGTCTTGGATTTTGATATATCATGGGCAATTCAAGAATTTCCCGGAAAATTCACGCAGAAAGAGAAAAATCAAATCTTTATGACGAGGGAAATTAAAATTTGCTTATTTTTTCGGACAAACCGGTGGGGGAAGATTTCGGAAAATCAAAGGGATTTCCAGTCCACCTGTTCTTTGTGTTTGGTAATGGTTTCCAACAAGATACCAGGTGCCGAGGGTAAGAAGGCCAGAGAAATTCAGTTCCCCAAATCCACCCCTACCCAAAAAAAAAACACACACACAAATAAATTAATAAAATTGGTTATTCTAATATGGTATGCGGAAAATGCAATATTTTTTTTTTATTATCTATATATATTGGTCATTTTTATTTTGTTTGGTAGGGTTGTGTGTTTTTCATTACGGTCTTCCCAAGCCTGTCTTGACTAGAGCTCCGTCGCCGCATTTCGGATAAGGGGAAAAAAAAGTAAATGTAAATTTTAAAAAATTTAAAAAGAATTTTTTTTTCCCTGTAAAGTTAAAACTGGGATTTTATCATTTACTACAGAATCTAGATTACGTGGAAGGACAATAAAATCCACTAATTTTATCTTATTTATTTATTTATGACTTGATAATCTCCTTCTAACTATGCCTTGATATAATTCGAGTGGGATTACCATTGTGACTACCAGTTGGCCTAAATGATAAGTACAATTATTGGGAGATTTGACTTGATTTCGCAAGACTACATTGGATAAAAATTTATGTATCCACGTGCCTCGAACTTTTTTTTTATTTTTTTGATACTATTTTATAAAATAGGATAATTTAAATAAAATATATAAAAGTCTATGTATTTTTCTATTATTTAGGATTACCTTAGATATGAAATTTAATATGACCTACCCAATGAGTAATGTGAATCAGCAGATTTCAGTCAAGTTCTTAGGGGAATTTGCAGCGATATGTTCTCGCAAAATTAGTTAACTTTCCATGCTTAGAACTTGGAGAAAATTAAGATATGGATGACTGCCAGTATATTTATTCCATTACAAGCATACGTTACCTAGTTCTTTAAGATTTATCTACTTCTCGAGGTGATTTTTTACATTTTATGAGATATTGAGATTAACTTATTATTCTGGCAAAAAAAAAAAAGATATGAATTTATTAGAAAATTGACATGGAGATTTAAAAAAAAATTGTGATTTCTTTAACTTTTAGTTAAGTCAGCAGAAATATATTGGACGATGGTTTGTAACCTATTTTAATTATCGATGAAATTTGACTAGTGCAAACGAAATGTGGAATAAAAGATTAATATCAGGGCGAAATATTACGCTATATTGTGACTGTGAAAAGAACAAATTTTCGCTGCAAATAATAAGTGAATTAAATTGCAATATAGCTTGTGCTAATAAAGAATCGACATAATGGGAGTGTGAAACACATAAATGTAGGCATATTCTAATTTGTCAGGTAAGTTCTGTGTAGTGTAGTGATCATATATCTTGCATGAACATAGGAAGATCTTCAATTTGTGTGGTTTGGAAAATAAACATCAGAGTTGGTTTCATTGAATTGGCTTTTGCTGCGAAACAACTCATATATAATTGATCTTCTAAATAAATATATCAATTATATACATACATGGTGTGTTGCACCACAGAATTGGTCAACATGAGAATGGCTAATTCAGCATTTGCATTCATTAGGTGCCAATTTTTTTAAAAAAGGAATAACAATTCATATATCAAGGACCATATATACAACATCAGAATGACTAGTTTACCATTTGCATTCATTAATTGCCAATTTTCAAAAAAAAAAAAGGAATAACAATTCATATATCAAGGACCATATATATATATATATAGAGAGAGAGAGAGAGAGAGAGAGAGTATGCCTAAGATGTGGGTCTGAAAACACTTAATTTTGTCAAGATTCCCAAGTCCTAAAATAATGTAAAGATTTTAAGGACAATGTCCGTCGATAACTTGGCAAAACAAGGAACCATACATATACATAGAAGATATCCCTAGGTGGTTTTGCCTTTACGTAACGTAATAAAGCATTAATCAGATTACAACGAATGAGTAACTAGATATATTATTCGCTAAAATAATTTTCAAATTGTTCTTAATAATTAATTACTTTATTTTCACTATATCATTGTGAAATAAAATCACTTAAAATTTTTTATACACATAAACTTCCATAAAATAATTGAACAATTAAGGCACTTCTTCCTTTAAAAGGAAGTTGCTTTAGTAACTATATGTCTCCATACTGGAAAGAAAAAAATAAGTACCGTCAGAAAGCATATCAAAGTTTCCAAAACATGTAAAATTGATGTGAGCATCTAAGTCATAAAATATGTATTGCGAATACAGGAATTACGATATCGCGTCAGAACCTGTGTTTACGGCGATTTACACATTGACGTTTTTCCGGAGAACATTCATACAGTTAATTATTTGTTTTAGATCATGTGATGGAGAGGAAATCAAATTAAAGAAGTATCATAATTGTTGTTGGTAGCAAATTCAAGTTGGGTTGGTAAAGCTGTTTTCAACTAACTAGTCAGAATGTTAAAACAGAAAGAAGGAAAATCAATATAATAAACTAGAAAGGAAAAAAGAAAAAAAGAAAAAAGAGAAGGAAAAACAAAAAAGAAAAAGAAAGAGGTGGGGAAGGTCAAGCCGCAGTGAGGTCAAACATGTAGCGATGGGATCGGATTCTTCGGGACCGCGTTATTATCGTATAAAGTACAATGATATTTGACCTAAATGCCAACATTGGGGAATTTTCAATATGTTTGCATTGTACGCAAAATTTTATGCGTAAATCTATACAAGGTTCCTGCACCATATAATACAATGACACAATGTATTACCAAATTTGGATGTTTTTTTTTTCAAGAAATGACTTCAATTCAATTCATTTGAACTCGATTTAAATTCGTTTGTGAATTATGACATATGAAATAAAACGAAATGAACTGAACAATTCTATTTATATGGCAAAGGATCTGAAATTTTAACATCGAGAATATCGCCTTCAACTGAATTAAGTATTGCGCGAGTCTTATTAATTTCGATCAAATCTCTCAATTTTAATACGAATTTTATTTTTTAATCAGTTTCTTATGATTTTTTAAATTGAAAAAATGAATTTAATTTAATACTTTTAAAAAGTCTTGCCGAGAATATACAAGTCGGACATATCATCATCATACGTATAATAACTCGATCATTTCTTTTCTCACGTTTTGCCAAATTTTCTTTAAGAGTGCTGTCCCAAAACATTCTTGATCAAAATATTTCTCTTCTAAACTATATAAACTAGAGTAAATAATTATATTTAATCCTCGAATTTTGAACTGGCCATCAACTCAGTCCCCGCAAAAAAATTTGTCATCAAAATGGTCCCTCGATCTTCATTTCATCTGTCAAAACAATCCGACGTCAAATTACCATAACGACAAATTTGATGTGGTGATAATACCATTATCTTATCCGAAAATGACCACGTTGCTATGTGTCCTTAGTAAAAAGAAAAAACTTCAAAAAATGAAAAATAAAGTAAAATAGAGAGGGGCAGAACGGTTAGGGGATCTTGGCTGGCCAACTCCCCCTATCGCGAGGTCATTGGAGGCCCCCATCCTCTCTGCGACCTCACGGGAGGGGGAGGTGGCCAGCTAGGAACCCCAACGGTTCTGCACCCTAATCCATATTTTATGTTTTGCAATGTTTTCTTACTAGTAACATGTGGCACTCTTCTATTGGTTATTTTCATATAAGAATGAGATAACGATGTTAACGGCACGCTAGCTTTTTCTTTATGACAGTTTGAAGTCAGATCATTTTGATAGAAAGAGTGAAAATTGGAAGGCTTTTTTATGGCAAAAATATTTCATGGATCAAGACCAAGCTGGTGTCCGGTCCAAAATTCCACGACCAAAACGACAGTTTACTATACAAAAAAAGTGCTGTCAAGACTTACGTTCCTAGTTTTAACTGAAAATTCGATATAGTTAGCTAGCACGCAATCTATTCCCCCTCCCTTCGCTCCCCTCTCGCCCACAAAACCCTAGCACAGAAGCCTTCCTCATCGGCCCGTCCCGCTCCGGCCGGGCACATCCGGCGTCCTTCCCTCTCTTCTCAGTAGGTTGGCCCCACACTTCCTCCTCCTCTTTCTCTCCGCTTTCTTCATTTTGTTGCGCGACGGTATCCTCAACATTCCAACCGCGAAGATAGCTATGCTGACGGCGCTCCTGCCTTCCTCCTTCCTCTTTGTGTATAAGATTGATTATCAATTTTGATGCCCTTTTCAGAAGCTGAAATTGCTTGGATGTAATGATTAGATATCCCTTCCCGGTTTTCACCGGGGATCCTAGCAATCGACAGGAGGTTTGATCGAGGCATTGGCCGGTTACCTACTTTGTGCATATTGTTTCGGTGATCTTCATTTTTCATGTTGTGTTTTTACCTTGGAGGATCCCTCCAATGTCTTCTCTCTACAATGTTTCGACTTTTGTTGACCATCTCGAACTTTCAGAAATGACAACAATCACATTACTTCCGAACTATAAAAAGGAAAATGAAAATTCGATACGGTGAGTACAATTATGAATACATTTTACGAATAATTATGGGCTATCATTTGTAGAGCACTCTTATAAGAAATAGGAAATCGTTGAAAACGAGACACACAACAATTCCACCAAGTTTTTAACTATCAGATCCTTTTACAGAGTATCAACGTGGATTGGTTCAAACGATTCGATATTTGTTACGTTTAAGTAAAGTATCGGTTCGAATCATTATGAATGCAGAAAATCTAAGCTGTGAGAGCTTTACCTCTCAATGAGCCGACTCGGCTCGAATAAGTTATTCGGGATCCAACTGAACTTCTGAATATTAGGGTTCGCACCGAAAAAAAAAAAATGTTTCTGAGTAGACGAGGATTTAATCTCCGATATGCAATAATGTATGCCCGTTACAATCTATACAATCTGGACTTTGTCCGCTTCTACTGAGCGAAGTGTGTGAAACGGGGTACCGGTGCTACTAACCAAAATCGATTCACCTTGTGAAATTTTTGAAACATTACAACTGTTTAATTTAAAAGATTAGTGGCTTAGTTAGTTAATTATCTTACATTTCATCTTAAGCGTGAGTTGGAATAGTTTCACTCTCACTCTTACCCTCGTCACTGTCCGTCCTTCACACGGAATCAATTAAATGGGAAGCATGCGTGTGTACGAGATATCAAACTTATGAGCTTGCACTTAATTGATCCGATCAAATTTTTATGAATTATTATAAATAAAATAATAACCTTCTTAAATCCAGACAGTTTTTTTAATTGTTTGTTATTGTTATAGTGAAAGAAAAAGTCATTCTGAAATATTGATTCCAGCCGATTAGTTATGTGCCGATTGTTTTCAGGGTTAAAATCATAAAAATTTTAACTTTAACTTTAACTCAACTCATTACACAATAAAAATACAGATTTTTCAAGTTAAAAATTTAAACTTTAATTTTAACTCAACACACTATACAATATTTGTCATTTTTTATAATTAAAATTAATATTATTTTAATTCTAAAACTAAAAGTACAATTAATATCATATGACGGCGCGCTGAATTTTTGCATCTCGAAAATCACGTGTTCTTTTTACTGTTTCGTATACGTAAATGAAGGGAAGGACGGAGGACGTGGAGAGATTGATTCGGTGTGTCCGATCGCGACAGTAAGCGGGGGGGTGCATGCTTTGACAAGTGACACGCGCGACACGACGGCCCTGTCTGGGCGACACGTGTTCTCCGTGGAAACATGGTTGCCGTCCGCTGTCAAAGTTAATGGGGTTGCCACTGTCTTGTCCCGATGCGCGGGAGCCACCACGAGTTGACACGCCAGTGAATAAGAATAATTCTGGCGCACCTCATCAAGAGTCAAGACAGAGATTTTCTTTTCTTTTTTCTTTTTTATTAATCTGAATTTCTTTTCTTTGCCCTTTAATTTTCTATTTATTATTTTCCATAAAGATTCTGAGTAGAAATTTTGACCGTAGATAGACATTTAAAAAAAAAATTTCTACCACCGAAAAAAAAGTTCTTCCTTTTACTTTTGTGCAGCCACAACCGTTAATTATGCCCCGAGCAAAATCCCTTTCACCGGGATGGATCGAGGAGGACTACACGTGGCAATCGGTCACCTAAAATTTCAAGCTTTAAAGAAATTTATATATGATTATTTAAATTTTGGTAAAATTATTATATTCGTTGAGACAAAAATTTTGAAATTGAGACGCAAAATTATGTCTATCACCCGATAAATGGTAAAAATAATGAAAATCTCCGACTCATCATTTGAGATAGATTATAAGACGAAAAATACCATATCTTAATAAGGAGACGATACTTTCCTTCTTGGAATCCATCTCTACTAATAATTTTGAGATGAAACCAGTTTGTCTCAATTTTGAGACAAAAATTCTAAATTGAGACTAAAAATTCTGTTTATCATTAAAGGGACAGAAAATAAGACGCAAAACTTCATCTTTTTTTAAATGGATCAAGAGACGGAAAATTTTGTCTCTTAATAATGAGACGAAAATATTTATCTCAAATTCCTATCTTTATCTACATAAGATAAAAATTTATATCTCAAATTTCCGTCTATATAGATCTAGATACTTCTCGAATATTTATTTCTTCCTTTTTCTCTTTTTCCAAAAGTTCTCTAGGATTTCACACTTCGAAAATTAAATAATTTGATCACTCGCATATTAAATGCATCAAATAAGTTATTAATTGCTCACATTAATTTTGATGTTGAATGCAAATAAGATCACAAATACATCGGTATATGAATATAAATTATAAAGAAAGTTAATATAAAAATTTTAAAAATTATTAAAATAATGAATATTTATTGTACATTTAATTTTTTGTAGATAGAATAACAAATAAATTAGATATAAAAGATTAATAGTATTAGGAAAAAATGTACAAATTACAATAAGAGTGTAAGTATTTAACCAATAAGTAATATAAAAGTAAATATTAGTTGTAAAATGAAAATTTATAGATGTATAATAATAAATGTAATGAAATATTAAAATGTTACCATAAATGAGAATAGTTTAGGTGGTAATGCGTATATGGGCTAAGGTGAAGACTTTGGTTCGAGTCTCTGGAAGTGTAAAGCCTACACAATTAAAGAGACGGAGGTGCATTGCACCCTTTTGTATAGGTAGTGGTCGCACAGAAGCTCGTGCTCCCTTTAGGCTTGGCCGAACTAATAATTTTTTTCCTTACTTTTTACATTTTTTGACGGGTTTGGATTTCAAGAATTGAGACGGAGAGAAAGATGTAATTTTTCCTCTTTAATGGAGAGATGGAAAGCTCCTCCCTCTCCTTTTGTCTCTAAGGTAAAAATGACAAATTGCATCTCCATTTCAGTCTTAATTAATGAAACAAAAATTGAGATGACTTTTTTCGATAATGGAATTTAGATGAATTTTTCTATCTCAAATTTTCGTCTCATCCTTAACTGATATAGAAATTTTCATCTTATTATTTTGGGACGAAACTTTTTAGAATAGACACATGGAGACAAACTTTTTCGTCTCTATACCGTATAAAGGTGAAGTTTTTTTGTCTCGATGCTTTCCCTACAAAGGATGATTTCTTGTAGTGTTAGATGATCAGCTTGCATTGGCGGAGGAGCGATTTTTGGTCTGAGAGACAATTTTACAGTTAGATCTAGAAAAAAAAAATAATTTTGTCATGATTAGAATAAGTTAATATTAGAAGAGTGAGAGAAGGACTTCCATTGAGCAGAGAGTGAGACATAGAAGTAGGTACGTACTAGGTAGGCGGTGGTTTTAGCACATGCGCGAAGTCCGCCCCGCCTCAGTAATTAAAAAAATCAACTGACATGTGGTCTTGAAAGTTGATTTTATAATCTACTTTTACTATTATAAGAAAAAATCTTAAATATAATCCTAATTAACAGTAATGTGGCCAAACAGAACTAATAAAATTGTTACCATTGAAAACGGTTATTATAATTAATCAAGTGAGTGATATTAATTTTCTCGTCTACTGTAGTCTAATTTATGTTCCTTCACATCACATGATAAAGTAGTATCATCGAATTATTTCTGAAAAAGAAGAAAAATATCTCCTTACCTTCTGTTTGGATCTAGGAAAACATAGGAAAGAAAAGTAAGGGGAATGGAAGTCTGCATAGAAATTATGAAAATTTTATAAAAACTCCCCAATGCCCATCTCCCTTTTTTTTTTCTTCGTTTCCCTAAATCCAAATAAAGCCTTATTTATATTTTTCTAGAATGCTTTGTCTAACTCCAAAAAAAGAAGAAGAAAGAATGCTATACCAAAATAGCTTTAATTAATAGAAATCATAAGTGGCCAAAAAGAAAATTAGAAATCATGATCAAAATTATAAATATAATAAATAACTACCAATTAAAAAAGAAATACAAATCATGAGCGAAAGATCAAAACTATAAAATATAACAAATAACTATCAATTCTTTTGATAGTTCAAATAACTACCAATTCACTTGACCTATTTGTCCTTTTGCTTTCTCCTCTTTCGCTTTTCCTCCTAAAATTTTGTTATTGGTAGAATTTCGTTTATGTACGTATTTATTTATTTATTCAAATCGATATTTCAACCTACCAAAAAAAATCGATTATTTCAATTCGATGTTTTAATTTATCACTTTTGAAGATGGGTCTATGCAGTCTAGCATTACATTAAAAATATGTTCAGTACTTATTGTCTTGAGCTATTGGAGAATTCTCTTGATTTATGTTACAAAACAGCACCCATTTATAACCGTAACATTTACCACCTTAAATTAAAAGATAAAACGAACATATATGCTAATGCATGAATCTCGATCTACTAGCCATTCAATATGAGTGCGAAGTTCCTCTGTTCTTTCTCAAGTATGATATCGATAATGGAAATGGCATTTCAATTATTTTAGTTACCCGCGGGATTGCATTATAAATTCATTAGTAGTAACTAACCTACCAAAGGCGGGTTAACTCGAGCTCATCGTGTCAGCAACTAAGTTACACACGAGTTTCAATCACAAAGACGTCATCTATCATCCGAATTTCTGATGGATGACAACTAGTTGTAATTCTGATTTGCCTTACTAACATAGTTCGACAAGTCAAATGATTTAACCTTTGTATCGACGGAGGACGAGAAATTGTTCTCTTGTGGCTTGCATATAACACGTTTCTGTTCATAATTTATGTTGGGAGAGATTGAAGAAGAAAGTCAAACTTTAGTCAGGCTAAGATTAGAAAAGTCAAACCAACGCGTATTCTATTGGGTCAAACGTCAACCTTCTGTATGTATTTACGTAGCTGAGGTCGGCGGTGGTCAAATAATAATAAGCTGTGGTCAAACTTTAATGGCTGCCCTGAGCTCCAAGACCATCTCGAGCTTGACCTGCCCTCCATAGTAATTAAATTTCTTTAACTAAAAGCCACTGGTCAGGGAAGAACGTTTTTTAGAGTAAAAATAAGAATGATTTCTTTTTTTTTTTGGGACAAAATGATAATTTTAGTCCTTAAATAGACTTGTAATTATTATTATATAATGAAATTCTCGAATCTAAATCAAATGCTAAAATTGAATACTTTCACACTGATAGAAGATGCATAATTTGGTATATATTAATTTTCTATACCGTCAGTTATTTATTAGATCTTTTAGATTGGATATGAGTCTAATCATTTGTAGGAATTTTATAGAACCGTCATTGAACCCTATTCACCTGATGATACTTCTTAGTTAGAACTAGGAAAACAAGAATATTGGACCTACCGAACCAAATGGTGGGATCACTAAATCATTGCCTTATTGGCCAAAAATAAAAAAATAGAAAAGAATATCATTGCCTTAGGGGAGATCGAGGATGAGGTCTTAGTAGATTGTGGTAAGAGGCCGAATTCGATTGGAAGGCCCAATCTCTCTCTCTCTCTCTCTCTCTCTCTCTCTCTCTCTCTCTCTATTATCTATCTACTATCTATCAATATATATATATATATATAAATTTAAAATACTTTTAACGAGAGCATTCGATTTATTTATTGAGGAGATTTCACGTAAATATTATCGATAAATAAGAAATTAAGGATTAATCATCACTTCAAGTTTCTCGCATTGACTTTTTTAATTTTTACGCTAATTTCTTCCTTTCTCGAGAAAACACTTTTGAGTAACATTATTAATGAATTTTAAATTTCTCAAAAAATTTATCCAACAAAATTTACAATCTTGCTTACGTGTCTCCCAAAAATATAAGTACCCGAACAACGCTTTAGTCAAAAGACTAATTGGAATGAAGATGGGTCATCCTAGGGAGTTCAAATGGTTTCATAGCCAATTAGGGGTCCAATTTCCTCTTTCAGTGGGGTAAATATTCCTGAGATTTTGAGCTTTATTTTAAATGGAATCAAAAGATTCTAACTTGCATTTTCATCTGTAAAATTTTATATGCCTCTTTATTTCCTCTTTTCTCACCCTTCGAGGCTCATTTGCTTCCAAATAAACAATCTCGGATTGTCAAGAAAGATATGGGACACGTAATTTCTAATCAAAAGTTGCCACATGATGTCATTTGATAAAATCTCATATATTTGATTGTCCGGTAGGATGGTTTGGTGTAATAACTTTCTTGGTTGAATAAAATGGTGGATAATAACAGTGACGGCCTCACCATTTCCCACTATGTAATATTTAAACTCTCGTATTCAACCGTGAATATATATTAGACGAACTAAATAATCGGTACAAGCATTGGTCCCCGTTGGCCTAACACCACCAAATGCCTAGTATAGTTCACAGAAATCGTTGTCCTCAAGCCCAAGTAAATATCACTTCTAACAAATGTTTTGACACTAATGTATAAACGAGATTTGAACTTGGGAACTTGGAGTTACCAAACCACTTGGAAGTAAGTTTGGAAGCACTAGACCACTATATTTTGTCTATAAAATGATGGTATAAATTATGGATAACAATTTATTATGAGCATATGTATGCTTTTGGTCAGTGAATAAAATGATCGGATGATACTGGATAGGGAAACGGATAATAATCGAGAAAATTACGATTGACGGGAATTGACAGAAAACCTCCAGACGAGAATCGTCTATCAAATATTGACTAGGCCCATTAGTTGCAAATCAGCCCATGCAGGAGCGTCTAAAGGCCCAATGATAACTTTAGCAAATAACTATAAGGGGATAGGCCCAAGCCCATTAGTTGCCTTGGGGAAGCAAGAGGAATTGAGCCCACGTAGTCGGGCCGCTGTAGTTCGATTTTCCACATGGAAGAGTATTACATCAAGGAGGTCGGTGGACCTAGTACAAGATATTAAAGATAAAGGGATACGACGTAAGGACCATAAACCAAAACATCTTGATTTCAAGCTGAGGTTAACACCACTGCATTAAACTCCATTAGTTATCGCACTTAACCAACAATTTTTTTTTGGTTATCATTTAAATTAGTTTGGAGAAAAACGTAGCAGATCTTTGCTAACAACATCAACACTATTGATCCCATTGATGTCAAATCCAAAACCTCTTGATTTCAAGCCGAAGTTAACACCTTAGCATCAAACTCCTTTAATTTATTGCATTAACCAACAAATTTTTTAATTATTGTTTAACCAAAAATTAGATTGGAGAAAATATTAGCATAACTTTCCTTACAACATAAACACTACTAACCAACTACTTGATCGGGAAAGAGGTTCAGTATAGTGGTAATATAATCGTTCTTAAATTAGAAATAAGGGGTTTTTGGATTCGATTATTGCTCATGGAATTTCTCATGTCCCTTTATTGTTTTTTTTCTCGTTCGATTTTCAATTCCTTTACCACAGAATATACATGAAACATATAATAGGATGAAGAAACAAGTGAAAATCACAATGTATTATGCGCCTGAACATGTTTTAGGTAATTATCGAGCTAGCGTTTAAATTGTAACGTTTATTTCTATTTTACGTAGGGGCCCTGAAAGAAGAAGTTCCTCATGATTATACAATCGGCCTGATGAAAATGAGACGTTGGAATATTCGAAACCATTTCTGGTTAACACATATTATTTTATGCGAACGATTTTTCAATGCTATCGTTCCTCCCGTTATAGAAATTCATCTGACAGTATCGAGGGAACACGAATTAATCATCCATCATCAGAAGTTGTCATGGTAAACACTATCTTGGGTAGACTTTTATTTCAGTACAGAAGCAACTGGGGACGACTAACGAGCCACATCACAGGATAATATACGAGAGGGGAACAAGAATCATATCATATCATGTCATATGATTCATAAAGCAGTGTCGAGAGTAGAAGGGGCCAGGCTAATTAGTCGAGTCATGCAACTCCAATGGATCCCGCCACTAACTTGTAGTCTACTCACACGCCTAGCTTCCACGCTTCATATGGAGACATGGACCATGTTGCATGCGTGCATTAGGTCACAAATCTTCAGTCTTACGTACACGACTCGGTAGCACGATTTGTTGAACACAAAACACGTGACCTCTGTAACAATGTATGTTGATGATGTCGATATGTTAAATCACGACTTTTCAAATAAGATGGCCAAACATCTGTCACTAAGAATCTTAATCTACTCTCGAAATCATTTTAACGTGGGCTGTTGTATGATTATTCGTTGCCGTCAATGTAATGCTTCCAACGCCACTAAGGTTGAAGAAATGGTGGGGACCGGTCCGAAGGTTGGACGCATGGGATGTTTTAATGCCAAATTTCGGCATATTATTGCATCTAGTGACTAGTTCACCACTGATTTTTCGGTGAACTATAGGCTGAAGCCAAATTACAAGTTAAGCAATTAAATTAGCTATGCATGTAAATATTGATGGCCTCAAATCCCAATCTGATATCTTTTTCATGCAATATAAATTCTTCAATTGTTTCTAAATTCTATTATGAGGTACCCTTGGAGTGTCAATTGACCACCATTGGCTACAAGATGTTTCAGTTTATTAGGTTGTCTCTTGCTTGCCAATGGATTCAGTAGCAGTTCTAAAGGTTGACCTATTCGGGAATTTCCGGATCGACGTTTATTTTCAACTCACCAAAGCGTTTCATCGCTTACTATGCCCTTCCTCGTCTCTAGGTGCCTAGGTATCCACCGTAAGCCTTTCCTCGTTTGAACCTCGCCCTTAACTTTAAGGCTATGGCATCATAAGGTGCTGCTAAATGGAAGGATCTTATCAATGTCCATGAATGATAAATCATATATCGAACTACTGAATCGAAAAAATTGGGTGCTATCACATAGTTTTGTATCGGCTAAGTTCACTAGTTGGAGATAAGTGGACTCAAACTGTTGACATCCGTCACAGGGTAAACCACCGCCTCTCTACGCCTCGGCTAATTCTACCATAGAAGCCAATGATCGACAATAACCCCCCGAACACAGCTTACAACGTTCATCATACTATGCTCTCCAAAGAGCAACTCTTCTCAAAATCTCAACGGATGCTGAGTTCGAATCCCATTCTAACTAAGGATTCTTATGATTCTAGAGGATTCAACTGTATGAGAATAAGGAATAGAGAGCTTTCCTCCTTTTTTCGCCCGACTCTTTGGTCTTAAGAATGAGGGATTGCCCTTCTCCGACCCTTACTACTCAACCTAAGAGCAGACAGTTAATGTGTTCCACTTATTGCATTTTTATTTATTAAGGAACCCAAAAATTCCTTATTTTAATATTTACTTGTTTTGCAAATAATGAGATGCCGCATAAATATATTGAAATATTGATGTTTGATATTTTGATTTGATGATTTTTTTATATTGTTGGATACTATACAATTTTGGAAAATTTTATTTTGCGCTAAACATCATCTCCAAGAAATCGAGATTTGACATGTATAAAGTTAAAAATATACACGATTCCGAATATACATTATCCATTAAATATTGAATACAAACAGATATTATTTCTTACGATTTTATTTTTTATAATCTATAATATATATATATATATATATCCAAGTTCAAGTTATAAAATACTATGAATAGATCTTATTTTCCTAAAGTAATTTCTTAAATTCTATTTCTTCTTTTTTCCAATTCAAATATATATACTTTCCAATTATTTTGCTTTTCTAAAATAATGTTTTAGATTATGTGATTCCAACATGAACCACACAAGGTTGTTGAGGGGGTAATAAACCTATACTAAACTTATTTGTTGTCACTTTGACGAAATAAAAGCAATACTCCCCAACAAAAATTAAATTATAATAATATAATATGATTACTATCGATATAATATTATAACATAATCAATACCCGCGTAACGCGTGGATTTTCATTGAGTATATTATTTGTAGATATAGATTTGGTTTGCTAGGATTGTGAATAAGTGGATATTATCCATGATATTAGCATTTTCCTTTAAGTTAGTTGGTTACCCATATTATGATATATTTGCCTATCTCGGTATCTTGGGTCCAATTCTAGATCAAGGCCCATAAATACCGAATTGAGCATCATTTGTAACCCTTTTGCGGCAAATCAATTAATCACACATTCATCTTATCTTTATTTTTCGACTGACCTTCTGGAGTTGTCCGGCGTGGATCCCTGGGTCGACGCCTGGCATGTCCGGCATCTAAATCGTAAGAGATTTGCCACGTGAAAGCTGGAAAAGGGTTTTGTGAAATTAATGCAAAATCGTCCTCTTATAGAAATTCATCTGTTTGTAAATGGGGAGAATATGTATAGATTGTGGGGGGACCTTACTAGTAAGAATCAAATCCGAAATCCGATGTGTTTGTTTTGTAAATTCAACTCAACTCAACTTCACTTATCTTCAATTTAACATAACAATTATTATCTTTTTTTTTATAAATATTTTTAACAATTCAATTCAATTTTTAATATTAAATTCTCTCAACTATTTATTACTTTTTCACAATTCAACAACACAATCATTACTTAATCATTATTTTCTCTCAATTATTTATTACTTTTTCACACTTTTTCTCATAATTCAACAATACAATCATTACAAACCAATTAAAATTAAAACTCAACTCAACTCAACTTTCAATCCAAACGCATTCTTAATATATAAGCAACAACGTGTATCACTGGATTATGCTGCTTTTCTCTGGCATAAGTTGTCGCAGTAAACACCGTATGGAGTTAACTTTTATTTCAAAACATCAAGTCACATGGAGGAACGGGAAGCAATTGGCAATTTGGGACGACTAACGAGCCACATCACAGGATATGAGAGGGGAAAAAGAACCATATCATATCATATGATTCATAAAGCTGTGTCGAGAAGAGACTGTCCTAATTAGTCGTATTATACAGCCACGACGCTCCAGTGGATCCCACCACTCACTTGTAGTCTACGCACACAAGTTCCACGCTCGTACGGAGATGTGGACCATGTCGCCCACACGTATTAGTTCACAAAATTTCGGTCTTGTGTATATGATCCGATAACACGATTTGAACACAAAACACGAAGCACGACAAGTTATAGTAAACAATCAATTAACATTGATGCAATACATACATAATGAAATAGCGTACAACGCGAGTAACCGTCACAGACCCCGTTGATTCGAGCACAAATACCGGAACTACGACTTTCTATACCTGTTGATTTTACGAATACCAGGAAATAGGTATCAAAGTCAAAGCGATCCGAGATTGGATAAAGCACGAAAGCTCTGAATTTTATTGATAATCCAAAAGACGACTCTTTCAGCTCTAGGGCTTATACAAAACTTAAATAGGGTTTAAGAAAACATAAATTACATAAAAAGAACTAAACTTTTCTAAAATTGCAAAAACACCATAATTAACATAAATTGTCTGTTTGAGACCCTAAACGATAGAATTTTTCTAAAATACCGAAATTTCATAGCCATAGGCTATGAGTTTTGCTCCGGAGGCCATTTCCAATGAGATAAGGTCGTCAGAACCTATTTTTCTTCAGGTACTAATTTTCTAGCTCGTCTGCCACATTATTCTCCCATGGATGGAGAGAATTCGCCATCGAATTGTCATCGTCCGAGCTATCACCTTGATCTTCACGAATAGAGATATTGATATGCTTCTATTGCTTTCTCATTTGCCACTTGAATGCTTTCTTCTCTTTGTGAACTCTTTCTCTTAATTCTTTGTATATAAAATTCCGTACACCTATTAGCCAATAAACACTTTCATTGAATCTTTGCTTTCTTGATCGAGACACGTGCACTTCGACTAACTTTGGCAACTGAATAACCTCTAAAATCGGCACCGTAAGCTTCCATGCATCTTTCTTTGCATTGGAAATTTCTTTATCTACAATATCCTCAATCTGAGCACAATAATGAAAAAGTTTATTACCTCCAATATTCTTTAATACAGATTTGTTGACAACGAACGTTGGTTTTCCTTGATCATCAAATACAAATTCTGTAACTTATTCTTGATCTTCATTTGGATATATATCGAAAACTGGATTGGCTTCATTATATGATATGTCTTCGATCCTCCAATCCAGTTCGTCCTCCTCCGCAACACGACGTTGATTAGCCGTTCTTCGGGGTGGCATCATTGATCCAAGAACGAATGTGGCTCTGATACCAACTGACACAACGTACAACGCGAGTAACCGTCACAGACCCGTTGATTCGCGCACGAATACCGGAACTACGACCTTCTATACCTGTTAATTCTACGAATACCAGGAAATAGGCATCAAACTCGAAGCGATCCGAGATTGGACAAAGCACGAAAGCTCTGAATTTTATTGATAATCCAAAAGACGACTCTTTCAGCCCTAGGGCTTACACAAAACTTAAATAGGGTTTAAAAAAACCTAAATTACATAAAAAGAACTAAACTTTCCTAAAATTGCAAAAACACCATAATTAACATAAATTGCTTGTTTGAGACCCTAAACGATGGAATTAGCCTAAAATATCGAAATTTCACAGCCATAAGCTGTGAGTTTTGCTCCGGAGGCCGTTTCCAATGAGATAAGGTCGTCAAAGCCTATTTTTCTTCAGGTACCAATTTTCTAGCTCGTCTGTCGCATCACATAACCTCTGTAACGATATGTTGATGATATCGATGTGTGAAATCGACTTTTCAAATAAGATGATGGCCATCAGGCATTTGGGGGGTTCTTAGGCGGTCTGATGGCTGCATCATGTGTATGTTCTCTTCCTGTTTGGGCATAAGTGATTCGAATCAAGTGGAGTTACTAGCTGTAAGGAAAGCTCTTCAAATTTCTTCCTCAAACTGTTCACTGTTGGGCTCTTCTCTTATCATCAAGTGAGACTCCAAGAACGTCATCTCTTAGATTAACAAGTCAGCTGGTTTCCCATGGAAATATCAAAACTTTTTATTTTTTATTTTTAAATAAGAATGGGCAAATTTTATTAATAAGTTCAGAATTGCAAGAGTGGGAGGATAAACAAAGACAACGGCCACCTCCCTTAAACAGGATGGATTACAAAGACTCAAGATTAGAGGACACAAGCAGTGGACACCAAGCTAACGGGGAAGATAACTATAAGAAACGAGATAATAACATGTACCAACACAAAGATAACCCGACCTCAAAGGTTCCCAAGGCTGTCAAAGGAGAGAGGAACCAGTTTTAAATAGTTGAGCTAGTCCATGCAGTGAACTCCACTTCCCCGTTTGTACCATGTTACGCGAAAAAATCTGCCATGTTATTGCCTCTCTCAGCGTATGAGCAAATTTTACTTCAGCAAAGTAATCTTTCAAAGTCGAAATCATATGTTGGGAGGGACTGAGAGAGAATAACCTTTAATACTCAATCTCCCGATTTGATTAGTCAGATTCATTGGACTTCTAGATACCAGGATACACACCGAAAAAAGTCGAAATCATATTAATGTCAGCATATAACTGCCAAGGAAGCCCGTTGGCCTTTGTAACCCAAGCGAAAGAGTTGAAAGAGTCAGTCACAACAATCAAACGCAACCTATCAATGCTAGGCGAGGAAGCTGTGATCTGCAAAGCTCTTCTTATAGCAATCACCTCAGCTTCATTTGATTAATCAGAGACATCCATCTCTTCCCCCTTCAATTTGCTTAGGTTCGATACCATCACTTTCCCAGAGCATCGAACACCTTTGCGGATTGTTTAGCTAAACCAGGGGCCAATAGAGTCTCGGATTTCATATGCTTGGATATGGCGCTACTCTTTATCTTTTCATTCCGTTTGCTTTCCTATTGTTTTATCGTGTTGTCTAACCTCCGGGGCCTCTCATCTCTTTGTCGTACTCTACAATATTTTTATTAATTAAAACCCTCGATTGAGTTATTAAAAAAAAAAGATGATGACCAAACATCTGTCATGAAGAATTAATCTACTCGTCGTTAATTTAAAATGGAGTCGTGGACTGTTATGAATATTCGTCGCCGTACATCAGATGATTCCATCACCACTAAGGCGAAGAGAAGTGGTAGGGACGGGCACGTTCGATTCATCGCAACTGGTGACTAGTCAGTGCACTGACTACGGGCCCAGGAGGAAGGAGGCGAGTTATCCAAGATTTGTCGTCACAGTCAATTTTTCAATCCCAATCTGTATCCGGAAGCCATTGATATCCTTCAATTGTTTTACATATAAGATATTCTTGGAATGTAAATCTTTATTACATTGACTGGGTATCTTTAGGCATGTGCATTATATGGATTTATATTAAAAAAATAAAATTACAATAGAAAATTGAATTTATATTTTTTGGAGGTTGAGAGGAGAGAGTAAAATAAGGAGATGCTAACATGTGAGAGGAAAGAGAGAAGAGAATAATATTGATTGGACAATATCATTTTTCAACTCCTCGCTCTATAATATCCATATCTATCTATATAAATTATAAAAATCGAATTAACTCATTCGACAATACCACATAAAATGCTGATAGTCTTTGGTTGAATGACCTTTAGGGTTCCCACAAATCATAATACAACAAGTGGCATGCAACTATCAAGCCACATCACTAAAAAATTCTAAAAGTTTTTCAGTTATAAAAGTCGAAAAGTCATATATATATATGTATGTATGTATTATTAGAAAAACTCATTTTTTGCAGCTATATTGCCCCATTATAAGCAAAAAAGAAAAAAAAGTACTACTCTATGAACTACGAGAAACTCGTGTTCGTAAACCGCATCAGTTTCCTGAGAAAATTAAGGAAACTTGAACAAAAATATGATTAATAAGAAATAGAATTCAATCAAATATGTGGTTGCAAATGACAAATTTAAAATTAATCCTAATGAACAAATTTTAGTCATGGAAAGAATTTTATATTACTTGTGATCACCGATTTATTAATATGCTCAACAAATCTATACGGGCCTTTCGTCTAGTCTAAACTAAAATTAATGATGCTTTCAGCTTTTTAATTACATTCTATAAATAAGGTGGTAATTATAAAATCGGACTTTCGCTTGAATTTAATACACAACAAATGCATATTTCAAATTTGTTTTTTACACTATAAATTTTAATATGGTAAAATTTTATGATATATTATTTGGGAGTTTTTTAGATAATGTTCATGCGATATATATCCAAATTTATTAATTCAATACCAAATTTAATTTCCAAGAAAAGATATTTTAAAGATATAAAAAAGTAGATATTTTAAATATCTAAAAGTTACACATTTGGTTTTATTTTGATGAAAGAACAATCCTAGAACCTTCAAAGTATATATGCATAGACTTATATAGACATTTATATTATCTGATGATACATTGAATCAATTGATACAAGAGCAAAAAAAAAAAAAAAAAATCAACTGATGCTGACCAAACTTAAACATAATCTTGCAGCTTGATTCTCAATAACCTATGATTGCAAGGATCAAGCAAGGAGTATCATCCAATCCTGGCCTTGACTATCCAGAGAGGATTACTTCTTTACGAGCTAATTCCTGGCAATATATATTTCTTTCTAACCGTGTTTGTATTTCTAAGACAATTCAGTACGAAAGTTGGTGGGGAGACAATACAACCACGGTTAGCATATATATATATATATATATATATATATATATTCAGTCTATGGGTTACTTCTTTACGAGCTAATTCCTGGCAATATATATTTCTTTCTTTCATTGTGAAAGATCACGTCGCCTTGCTTGGTTTGTGATTCTCTACTTTGTGCGAGTCACAAAGGCCGCACGGATCTTGGAGGATATATATATAATTTTTTTCCCTACCTAATTCCGTTAATGCTAGATATTTTACATCGACCGGATTGAAATAAATAGGAACATAATACGATGTTGATGATAAGGATACTTAATTACATATGGAGATCCTACATTCTTGGAGTCATAAGGTTACCTCAACTTGACAGGATAAAATATGCATTTACCATAGAGGTGGGCAAACTTATTGGAACCGGTTTTACAAAGTGGACATGCATTTCCACTTTTGGAGAACGCGAGAGACATTCACTCGCAAATCTCCATAGATGGATTCTCAGTCGTTCATGCACTTTCAAGCTCTACAGACTCTTCCAATCAATAGAAGAATGCATATTGAACCCATGCTTTTGAATGAACGACTGAAATATGTATGGAGATTTGCAAGTGGATGATCTCCTAGCTCTCTCAAAATAGAAATGTATGCCTACTTTGTAAAACCAGTTCTGATAATTTTACACACCTGAAGTGAGTGCATACTTTATCGTGTCATGTGAGGGAAAGAATCAACATGGCATTTCATTTCTGGTAATTTTTCGTCCTCATTACAGATGGATTTTCAGTCATTCATGCACTAAACATAATGCGATCTTCAGAACGGCACAAATGAATTGGAAATACGATACTCCACGAACACAAAATAGTGCTGGGGTCCAGTGACTGGACCCAATCAGCAGATGGAAGAGATCACGGGAGTCATAAGGTTAATTACATATGGAGATCCTGCATTATTGTATCTCGTAAAAATGATACCCAAGTACAAGAAGAAGTCCGTATAACCATATTGTTACATGAATATGATTGAGCAGTTTGTACGAGCGCTAAAAAATCAAATAAGAAATATATAATCGTTCATCATTCATGAAATTAAATACAAAAGAATTGATCATTTGTCGATCATCATACTTCCGTAACCGTTTTCACAGATAACCATATTACACGAGAAATAAATGAGACCGAACTCCGTTTCCGAGGACCTCTGTCGACAAAGATTTAGCAGATATGAAGATTTTATTTGACAACGTATAGTCGATCGAATTGAGAATTGCAAATTTGCTAATTAAGCAATGGCCCCATTGCTGTGGACGTTGAGGTTAATTGGGCCATGCCCTCTTGACCATATGCTGCCTCCTCTTTTTCGATTGTAATGTTATCCCTATGGGGAATCGTCTGATGAAGCTTCGTTTTTTAAACGTATCCTCGTGGCATGTGGGGGGCCCATTTGGTGATTGCACCGTCGCTTTAATTTGAACAAGCTTTGGAAAAACTTTCCAATTCACACGAGGTAATGGACTGATTAAGCCAACCCTCTCAATAGCCGTACACTTTAATTAAAATTTAACCAATCTGGCTAGATTAAGATGATTTAGACTCATGTTCCCTTTTAGCTAAGGTTTCAGTTTCGAATCTTATCAATAAAGACAATTTACGAGTGGGAGAGTTTTATTCTGTAGCAACTTGACTCGAATCTGAACTGATCGGCACTCATTGGATTTCTAAATGTTAAATGGTGTACAACGAAAAGAATTTATTTTACTTTGCATGTCTTCACCTTTTCGTATTGACTAAATGACAGAATGGTAGGTTTTATATTCGACAAATCCTATAATAAAGGGTTTTTAGGATAGGATGACACATTATGATTTTACTGAAAAAAAAAAGTAATTTTATGTGATCGGATGGCTTCAAAGTATCCAATATATTCATGCTGTCATACACATTTTAACGCATTTCATTCACACCCGCTTTTTTGTTCTTATTCTTTCTGTTGTCCTTTCGACAGGAATCAAATATCTAACTCCGAATTATGCTTTTTTTTTTAGTTCATTTGGATAAGCTCTATTAAATTCAAATGGTGCAAAAACTGATTGAAAGAACAATCTTAAAATGGAAAAGGTCAAAAAATATTTGGAAAAAGAAAGAAATAGGGATAGAGAGGAAAAGTATACTCAATCATGCACATACATATATGATGAATATAATTAATCAAGAGAGGCTTTAATCTTGGGAAATTTTGTCTTTAAGATATGAACATAGATCGATGCCTTTCCAGAGACTGAACTTTTCTCTTTGTTTTTTCAGCCAAAAGACAAAAGAAAAAGAAAAAGGTAATGTTTATTATAATCTCGCCTGCACGCAAGTGGTCCTATAATATGGAGGGGAGCAGTCCTTTGTCTTGCCCCAAGACCAATTTCAAACTAAGGATGGCAATATATAGACATACACATTACATATATTAGATATTATATATATATATATATCTGATTGGAGGATTACTTTTGCAGGTGATGCTTTCTTTTTCAATTACAAAGAAAACATAGTCTAGTATAGAAAAATAAAAAAATATAATAGATGAATAGAAATAATTTCACGAGAATCGAACTCGTAATCTTTATATTACTAAGCGAAAATGTGTATCATTCCATTTTTCTTTTTACATGTGATACCTCATTGCTTGCATATTTTCTTTGCCTTTTGACCTTTTATTATTCCCCTTTTCTCGTGAAAAAAAAGACCTCGCAAAAGAGAATTTGAAAAATGGGAATTACAGGAAAAATAAATTTACCAAACCATGTATGTGTATATGGCTCTAACTTGTAAGTACCTTTAACATCTAGTATGTAAAGTTTGCGAAAACTAAACGAATCATACAAAGAAGATTATGAAGGCAGGTTTTCTTGGCTCGCTTGATCCAACTGTAGCCGATATACTTTCTACGAAATTTAAAACAAAAGCTATCTTATGCAAGATACGAAACAAGAATAGGGATATATATAAATGGCATCCAGCAATTGAAAACGGGGACCGAGACCTAAAATTAAGGCAGAGAAAGTTAGATGAGAAATACTAAAATACTACAAAGAAAATTTATTAAATTAATTGTTCTAAAAGATTGAGATTTAAGCAAATTTTCTTTATAATTACTAAAGCTTAAACCATAACATAATTGGACTTAAGATTGGCCCGATATTCCGATTGAGAATCAATTCGATAGAATCACAAGTCATTCAAAACATTATTTCCACTAACTGAATATATATCAAAATTATCTACTTACTAATTTTTTTTCGATTATAAATGAGGCTCTGAACTTAATATAATTAAATAAAAATCCTAATAACTAATAAAAAAACATAAATAATCCAACAAGCATCCAATTTGAAACTTTTTAATAATTCCTTTGTGATATGTTTTATTTAATCTCTTTTTTTTTTGTGCGGTGAGCTTGGCGATGGTACTGGCAGAAGATTCATGAGCTGTTTCAGTCCGTTTTCAGCACAAAAACCATGCCGGCTTGTTTTCCAAATATTTGACCCATCCTTGCTTTCCCAAGTATGGTAAATCATTCTTTTTAGAAAATCCTCGCAAGGAAATATTATTCTTTTTAAATTCTTATTAAAAAAATAAAAGATTCCGAGTTTGATTTTTTCTCTTCTCCTTTGTTAGTATTAGGCAGTATCTCTTAAGTGGATAGAAAGAAAAAAAATTATCCTTGTTTCTGTTTCATTCACTTTGGCAGTTTCTTCAGTTTGTCTCTCCACTATACATACATAAGCTCCAATTCAAAAATAATACAATAGTTGCCGTATAACCGTTAAAAATATTAATAAATAACTTCAATCCCTCCGTTTAAAAGCTTTTTAAGAAAAAGTAAAATAAAGTATAGCATAGTTACTTTTTCTTTTTTCCCTTATTTTATTTCCACTGCATATGTCTAGATTGGTGTCTGTGTATTGAGCTCTCAAGCATTATACAGCCGAATTCGCCCAAGCATGCTATACTGCTTAGTTCCAAAAGAGGAAACCACTTAAGTGCCGAAAAATATATGGGACTGTGCCGAATCCCACCAAAAGATGAGGTACGATCTAGACTCGTATCCAGTGACCAAGATTAGACTACTTACATGCCAGAAAATATCCAGGACGATGTCGAATCCCACCAAAAGTTGAGGTAGAATGTAAAGTTCCATCCAGCGACCACTCTTCCCCACCAGAGTCGGTATGTTCCGGAATCACCTAATAGTTAAAGTTTGATATGGATGTCGGTCAATGTATATAAAAAAACAGTCATATCCTCACTTTGGAAAAGTCATTTTTGCTTTTGAAACTTTCTCCTGCAAAACTCCCTCTCTTTCCTTTCTGGAAAATGAAGCTAAAGCAATGGACTATAGCTGCAACAATCTGCAGCATTCTCCTCCAAATCTACCCGACATCATCCGAGAAGATCACGAGCTTACCGGGACAGCCCCCGGTGAGTTTCCAGCAGCACTCGGGTTACATCACCATCGATGAGAAGCAGCACAGAGCTCTCTTCTACTACTTCGCTGAGGCAGAAACAAGCCCCACTTCGAAGCCTCTCGTCCTCTGGCTCAATGGAGGTTCGTTCGTAGTAACTTACTCGCACTTTTATGTTCTGTTAGTGTACTCGTGATTCGGAGCTGTCGTTACTCCGAATCTCGTATGAGCTGCGGCAGTAGGCGGTCCGCGTAACTGTTTCGGTTGAGAGATTGCCATTTTCAATATGGCAGGACCGGGATGTTCGTCTGTCGGGGCTGGAGCATTCTGCGAGCATGGGCCCTTCAAGCCCAGAGGAGACATTCTTCTTAAGAATGAGTATAGCTGGAACAAAGGTTGTCAGCAATTCAGCTCACGAAAGTTATATTTTTCGATCGGTTTCTAATTGATATTCAATTTGAGTAATGGAGCTTGTTCCAATCGTTACAGAAGCAAACATGCTGTATCTGGAATCCCCTGCCGGAGTCGGCTTCTCATACTCGGCGAACACAACTTTCTACAAACTCATCAATGATGAGATTACAGGTTCGTTTTAGATTCTGAATTATGTATTTGTCATCGATTTAGCTTGTTGAGAAATTTATATTAGTGGTTTTTTGTTAATTTGTAGCGTGGGATAATCTCGTGTTCCTTGAGAACTGGTTAAAGAAGTTCCCCCAGTACAAGAGCCGAGATCTGTACATTGCAGGGGAGAGCTACGCAGGTACATTGGGTTAAAACTGGATTCTGCTAAATTATAAGGTAAGATGAACAATTGAATCGAGTGACTGAATATTGCTCGGAACCATTTCGATTTATGCAGGACATTATGTCCCACAACTTGCACAGCTAGTGGTTCAGTCCAAGAAGCTCAACTTGAAGGGAATAGCCGTAAGTGCTATGCAGAATTTTCTCTGGTATTCTCGGAAAACAGGTTCGAAGATAAGTAATATATATCTTGCGTGCAGATTGGGAATCCTCTTCTGGAGTTCAACATCGACTTCAATTCCCGGGCCGTGTACTTGTGGTCCCATGGGCTGATCTCAGACTGGACCTATGAGAAGTTCACCTTCATGTGCAACTTCTCAACCATCCGAAGGCAAGCACAGAGTGGCACTCTCACTCCGGTTTGCCAGAGTGTGATTAGCCTTGTTGGAAGAGAAATTGGCAACTTTATCGACACATATGACATCACCCTCGACGTCTGCTTGTCCTCTGCTGCTTCTCAGTCTATTAAGCTGAATCAACTCGTGAGGCTTTTTGACTATTTTTTCCTGTAATGAAACTTGTCTTGTCTTGTTATTCGTAATAATGGAACTCATATTTCAGCAAGATACCGAGGAGATAGATGTCTGCGTAGAGGATGAGACATTCAAGTACTTGAACAGGAAAGATGTGCAGGCAGCTTTTCATGCTCGGCTGGTCGGTGTCACGAGATGGTCCATTTGCAGCGAGTAACTATCGATCTTCTACATGGGTTTCTTAGTACAAAAATGATGTTGAATAGTGAGATATCTTCTATATCTGAGCATTATATTTCTAAAAATCTCCTTTAAACAGGGTGCTCCACTATGACTACCAAAATCTCGAAGTGCCCATGATTCCGGTGTTGTCCAAGCTCGTAAAGTCTGGGATACGAGTTCTAGTCTACAGGTGATCCCTCTCACATGATATGTCATCTTTGCTCTTAGAAGAATTCCTGACTGGCGAGTTTGTGCCACCCAGTTTAATACTATTACAATTTTTTTTTGGTGGTGAATTAATACTGTTACAACTTTAATTTCTACAGTGGAGATCAAGACTCTGTACTTCCACTCACCGGAACACGAACAATCGTGAATGTCCTGGCAAAGCAACTGGGACTGAACATGTCTGGACTGTATAGAGCTTGGTACGAGGGAAGACAGGTTAGTCGCTCTTTGTCGAGATTATCACTCAACTGATGATTACTGGATTCCGATTACAAACGTAATTCCTTGAAAACAAGTCCTGAGATTCTATTCTTTTATGCTAAGGTTGGTGGATGGACACAAGATTATGGGAGGTATTTGTCGTTCGCAACCATAAGAGGGGCATCGCATGAAGCTCCATTTTCACAGCCAGAGAGATCGCTCATGCTCTTCGCATCCTTCGTCCGAGGGAAGCCCTTGCCAGCAGCCCTCTCCTCCTCCACCTCTGATGATCAAACTCCATAAACAATAGATCCAATGAACTCCGCTGCCCCAGTTGATTTAGCTTCACAGGAATGAGAAGAGAATGTACCATGTATTCAAATTTCGAAATAAAGTGATGCTTATGTACTGTGTTACTCGCGTTTTCTTCTCATCTTTCATCTATTTGGATTAACATTTTTCACAAAATCAATACATGCCGAGTTAGAGCGCCCCGTGGCAGCATCAAGCAACCAGAGATAAATTCCATTATGCCGCACTTGAAGATAACTCAAATTACGTAGGGGCATTGGGTGAAGTAAGCTTTACAAGGTCGAACAAGCATGATCACTCAAATTCCAGACATATTACAAGTAAGAAGTGAACTGAATTTTTATTCATCTGAACCTAAAGGGGTTTCACAACAATCCATCGTTCCATGCAAAATTTTTCCGCCTGATATCTAAATCTCAATCCAAGGTGTCTCTGTTCATCTGTACCAGGATGATTTTAGGACTGACTTAGAATTAAAAAACATAAACCAGACTACCAAAAAAGAAATTCAAGAAAATTAAAGATTACCAGGAGTACCAACACCGATTGTATCACCAAGGGAAATCTCGGAGCAGCCCATCGCATCAAGCTCTTTTGCCACATATGCTACTTTTGATGGCGGTACCATTCCTTCCACTGGACACCCAACAACACAGGATATATATCTGCAAAGCCAAGTATATGATGAGCAACATGACAAAGAAAGTAAGAAGAAATGAGTGCTCTTAAGAGGAGAAAAAAGAGAAATATGTACCCGCGAACTGGAATCGATAGCTTCTGAGCAGCCAGAGCAACTTCATAATACTGCTTGAGACTATCTTCGATGGTGCAATTGATATTTGATTTTGATAAAGACTCGGAAGCAGCAGCAAAGACTGCAACTTTCTTGGCCCCTGCTGCAACAGCTGCTCCAAAACCCTATGCAGATAAAGAAAGACAATTGCACCCCAATGATTCCACAAGCTGAAAGAGTCCATCATTTTAGAGCTATGCTCAAGTTGGGGCAACTTACATTGAGATTAGGAGTTAAGACAGGAAACCTTATCCCTTCAATGCTTTGAATGGCTTCCATCACATCTTTGGCATCTCCAAGCTGTTATTTAGCCCCATTCACTTCATTATTTCCTTTATTTCTGGAACATTTCACTGGAATACCAATACAACATGCTACAGTTCTCCAACATATCACTAGACTAGTAAAAGTGCAAAAATATCATTGTTATCCTTTTTTTTCCATATGTAATTAGACCTGAAAACATATAAGCCAGAATTGGTTTTCGTAGCACAACATGATTCATAGTATGACCAAAAGCACTAACAACCGAGTTCAAACCATGTACACCAGTGCTAGGTGAGGCTACTAATCCAAATTAACACGAACCACATGGCCAATGTATTTTGCAATAAGTTTGTGATGTGAACAGTGATGAGGCAGCGTGAACATGTTTGCATGACTGATTTAAATAGAGATTTCCTCCCAGAGGCCTAGCGACCAATTGTATACCACAAAGGTCTCTTACCTGCGGTACCCATTTTGGGCAGACAAAACTCGTGGCCTCAACTACTGGCAGACCGGAAGAGGCTAGCATTCTTATCAACTCAATCTTAACAGAAGTAGGAACGATGTCCTTCTCATTTTGCAGTCCACCCCTTGGACCGACTTACTACAATCTTCACATGTTCCGGAAGACTTGTCAAAAGCTGGAAAATCCAGAATTAAATTACACCGTCAAATTAGGCAACATAAGGAATTGACATCAAGAACCACACATCTGTGCTATAGGATAATAAATCCTTAAACTAGGAGAAAATTTTAGTCAGGGTCTTTCATAAGCTGTAACTTGAGCAGCTCTGGAGAGAGCAACCTGATCCACCTTATTAGAATCACCTGGTCTCTTGGTACTGCAAGCTGTGCTAAAATGAGTATGGACCTTTCAAGATCTCTACAACACACATAAGGTGCCATGTGTGTTCAAGAGGAGGAGAGGATGAAGCATGACAAGCCTGAAGTTGCCCATCTGGCTACCCGTCCAAAGGGTAAGGGCAAGAATGATCATGGAAAGAGGCAATATAAGGTGCCACCCAAGACGGATGGCAATAAGGTGAAGTGCTTCTTCTGCAGGAAGGATGGGCATGTAAAGAAAGATTGCCCCAAATATATGAAGTGGCTTGAAAAGAGAGGTATCTCGCCTTTTTTAGTATTGCATGAATCATTTTTCGTTGAAGCTCCTATGAATACATGGTGGATTGACTCCAGTTCATCAATCCATATTGTGAATACCATGCAGGGCTTTCTCAACCTAAGGGATTCGACGGAAAGTGAAAGGTTCGTCTACTCAGGGAACAAGAGATGCTCTCAAGTCGTTGGAGTTGGGACATTTATGATAATTATGCTTTCAGGATATGCTTTAGATTTGAATAATGTCTTTTACATTCCAAACTTTTCTAGAAATTTGATTTCTATTTCTAGACTGGTTGTATTTGACTACAAGTTTTTATTTGAAAATAAATTGACAATTTTTAGAAATGATTCTGAAATTGGTAGTGGTACCATGCAAGGTTGTCAGAATCGCGATTCTATCTAGAATCGGTCGAGGGTCGTAGAATCGTGAATAGCGATTCGAATCGCGAATCGTAAGATTCTACCTATAATTAAAAAAAACATATATATTTATGTAGCATACTTTCCTTAGCAAATAAAATCAATACTTGTTCCTTCAAATAAAGACCATAAACCAACAAATCAACAATAAGTCATAAAAACACAAAATATCGTTATAAATTATCAAAATTAAAGGTCTAAATCATAATTCAAACTCATGAAATAAAAAGTTAATATAAGTCATAACATAAAATGAATAAACAGATCATATCTCATCTAAATCTTCATCGTCACAAACAACATCATCATACAAAGCATCAAACTCATCTGAGATGTTAACAAATTAACATCCCTGATTCCAATCTCCAAGCCAAAAAAACAGAGAGAGACAGCACTATACAGTATGCAGCAAAACTTCACGTAGCTGAGACATAATTAAATATAAATATGGCAAAGCTCGGCTTATTAAATGGAATTGCGTAATTTTTTGTACGGTTTGAGTTTGAGGGTGGGGCTCAGTTGTGTTTCTTTAGCAATTTAATTGCTTTATCTTCAACCTGTGGCATCCAACCACAAAAAATGTACTAGTAGTGTTACTGGACCGCCCAAACAAATGGTAGTTAATGCATAGTAGACACTGTCAGCATTTTCCATTAAATCGTGGATGAAACAACAATCACCTACAGATCCTCGGCACTGTAGACCCTTCGGACCGAACCAAAGTCCAAGTTGGTGGACTCGCAACTCACAGGGTACCGACACAATGAATAATCATATTGCCTGTTATGATGGAAGCTCGGAGAAGCAGGTGGATGGAAGATTTAGGGCAGAAATCGTCGAAGACTCGAAGATTTTGGGGCAATGGTCGAACGACAAGCTCGAACTGGAAGGAATAAGGATCAAGGATGGAAGAAATTAGGGTTATAAACTTACAGTTAACTGAAGAAAGCGATCAAAAAGAAAGAAGGGGCAGGGGGAAAGGGGAAAAAAAAGAAAGAAAATAGGGCTTCAATCTGGGCCTAGGCTTCGGCCCGCTTCTGGGCCCGGGCTTGGGCCGAATTTGGCCTGAATCCAGAATCACAGAATCGGGCCGATTCTGCAATTCAGCTGTTCAGAGCGCGATTCCAGCCCGATTGCACCATCCCGATTCTTCCGGTGGAATCGAAATTGTAGACCCCCCCTGAACGATTCTACGATTCGAATCACGATTCTGACAACTATGGTACCATGATTCATAATCTCTTTGAAGTTGATTTACATCCCGACTTTGAGCAGAATTATTTATGTTTGTATGCGACTGCTGGTATTAAGAGAAATCATATGGATGAAAATTCCTCTCTACGTTGGCATAAGAGGTTGAGACATATCTCTTTAGAGAGGATTGAGAGATTGGTAAAGGAAGGAGTCCTAAAGACTCTGGACGACACCGATTTTAAGACTTGTGTGGACTGCATAAAGGGAAAGCAGACTAACAATACATCCAAGGGTTCTCGAAGGAGTTCAGAGCTTCTCGAAATCATACATATTGATAACTGTGGTCCATTTCCTACTCCATGTTTTAATGGTCAAAGATATTTTATCTCCTTCATTGATGATCATTCCAGATATATGTATCTCTATCTTCTAAATGAAAAAGCAGAAGTTCTTGATGCTTTCAAATCATTTAAGGAAGAAGCAGAGAAACAGAAAGACAAGAAAATCAAGATCGTTAGATCTGACATGGGTGGGGAGTACTACGAACGGTACACAGAGAATGAACAAATGAGTGGTCCATTTGCGAAATTCCTCGAAAGTAAAGTTATAGTTTCTCAATACACAATGCCTGGCACACCACAACAAAATGGTGTTGCTGAAAGGAGGAATAGAACGCTTATGGATATGGTAAGAAGCGTGATTGCCCATTATGAGTTGCCACTATCATTATGAAGTGAAACTTTAAAGACCGATGTGTATATATTGAATAGGATTCTTACCAAGGCAGTGCCTAAAACACTGTTTGAGATTTGGTGCGGTTGGAATCCTAGTCTTAATCATTTACCCGTATGGGGTTGTCTTGCTGAAGTAAGGGTCTATAATCCTTCCATAAAGAAATTAGACACAAGAACCATTAGCGGTTTTTTCATTGGCTACTCCGTAAATTCGAAGGGTTTTAGGTTATATTGCCCTTCACACAGTCCCCAAATTTTCGAATCAAATAATGCAAGGTTTCTTGAGGATGTTGAACCTAGTGGGAGTAATGATACTTGAACTATTGAGTTTGAAGAAGTTCGAGAAGGTGTTTCGGTACCTATAATACCTTCGGTTGCATTAAGGCATAATCGATCGGTTGATCATAGAGAGCAACCAAATTAGGAACAAATTGCTCATGCTGAAGTTATGGTTCAACTAGAAGAGCCAACTAGTTCTATTCAGGGCACTGAACAAGTTGATTTAAGGAGATCCTCAAGAACTAGGAGACCTACTATTTCTGATGACTATCTTGTATACCTTATGGAGTCCAACTTTGATGTTGGACCTAAGGAAGACCCCACAACGTTTTCACAGGCCATGAGTGAGGATAACTCCTCATTTTGGTTAGATGCCATGAAGGATGAGTTAGATTCTATGACTAAGAATGGAGTCTGGGATCTCATCAAATTACCAGAGGGCTGGTAGCAATTGGCTGCAAATGGGTGTATAAAACCAAAAGAGATGCTTCTGGTAATGTCGAACGATATAAGGCTAGACTTGTCGCCAAGGGTTTTACTCAAAAGGAAGGTATAGATTACCACGAGACCTTTTCTCCGGTTTCTAAGAAGGACTCGCTCAGGATAATTATGGCATTGGTGGCTCATATGGACTTAGAGTTACACCAGATGGATGTGAAAACAACTTTTCTTAATGGGGATCTTGATGAGGAGGTGTACATGAAGCAACCTGAAGGGTTTAATGATGATAGTCATAAAGTGTGCGGGTTAAAGAAATCTATATATGGACTAAAACAAGCATCCCGCCAATGATATCTAAAGTTTCACAAGGTTATCACTTCATTTGGATTTTCTAAGAACCTTGTTGATCAATATATATACCTTAAGGTCAGTCGGAGTAAGTTTATTTTCATAGGTGACATACTCCTTGCAAGCAGTGACTTGGGTCTACTGGAAGAGACTAAGCAGTTTCTCTCTGCTAATTTTGAAATAAAGGATATGAGTGAAGTCTCTTATGTCATTGGCATAGAGATTCACAGAGACAGGAAACAAAAAACTTTAGGACTGTCTCATAAAGCCTACATTGAAAAGATATTACAGAGATTCGGTATGAAAGACGGTCGACCCTCTCTAGCCCCTGTAATCAAAGGGGATAAATTCAATAATGACCAGTCACCTAAGGATGAGTTAGAACTTGAGCAGATGAAGAACATCCCATATGCATCCGCAGTTGGGAGTTTAATGTATGCTCAGGTCTGCACGAGACCTGACATATGTCTAGCAGTTGGATTGCTGGGACGTTACCAAAGTAATCCTAGGATCCAACATTGGGTTGCTGCAAAGAAAGTGATGAGGTATCTTTAGGGAACCAAGGACTACCGATTGACATACATGCATACCGACCATTTGAGGGTGGTTGGTTATTCAGATGCTGACTTTGCCTGATGTGTAGATTCCAGAAAATCTACTTTAGGATATGCGTTTCTTCTTGCTAGAGGAGTCATTTCCTGGAGAAGTATCAAGCAATCTATGGTGGCTACATCTACCATGGAGGCAAGTTTATTGCGTGCTATGAAGCCACGACACAGGCACTATGGTTGAAGAATTTCATAAGTGGTCTTCAAGTTGTCGATACCATACAAAGACCAATCCAGATCTATTGTGACAACACAGCTGCAGTGTTCTTCTCTAAGAATAACAAAAGTGGTAGCAAAAACAAGCATATCGATATCAAGTACCTCAGTGTGAGGGAGTATATCAAGAAAGTGTGGTGGTTATTGAATACACCAGTACAGATGCTATATAATAATAATTTGAATTTAATACACTACAAATGCATATTTCAAATTTATTTTTTACTCTATAAATTTTAATATGGTAAAATTTTATGGTATATTATTTGGGAGTTCCTTAGATAATGTTCATGCGATATATATCCAAATTTATTGATTCAATACCAAATTTAATTTCCAAAAAAACATATTATAAAGATCTAAAAAGTTAGACATTTGGTTTTATTTGGGTAAATTACAAAAAAAAACCCAAGTTTTGTAAAATGTCTCAATTTTGTCCTAAATTTTGTTTTGTAACAAAAAAACCATAAGTTTTCTAAAATGTCTCAAAAATAACCTCCGTTATAACTTCCGTCAATTTTTGCTGCTGATGGTGGGTCCCTTTAACAGTCAACGTAGGTCACACGTAGGCTAGTGGGTCCCTTTAACAGTTCACATAGGTCACACGTAGGGAAAAATTGACGGAAGTTATAACGGAGGTCATTTTTGAGACATTTTAGAAAATTTATGGTTTTTTTTGTTACAAAACAAAATTTAGGACAAAACTGAGATATTTTACAAAATTTGGGTTTTTTTTTATAATTTGCCCGGTTTTATTTTGATAAGAACAATCCTAGAACCTTCAAAGTATATATGCATAGACTTATGTATACATTTATAGTATCTAATGATACATTGAATCATTGATAAAAATGCAAAAAAAAAAAAAGAATCAACTGATGCTGACCAAACTTAAACATAAGGATTCACAATAACCTATGATTGCAAGGATTATCATTCAATCCTGGCCTCGACTATCCAGAGAGGACTCCAAGTTCCATAAATGGATTTTCAATCGTTCATGTACTTTCAAGCTCCACAGACGCTTCTAATCAATAGATGAATGAGTATTGAACCTATGCTTTTGAATGAACGACTGAAAATCCATCCATGGAGATTTGCGAGTGAATACTCTACTGATTCTCCTAAAGTAGAAATGTATGCCCACTTTGTAAAACCGGTTCCAATAATTTTGCTTACATCTACGGTGAATGCGTATTTTATCGAGTCACGTTAGGGAATCAACATGGCATTTCATTTCCGGTAATTTTCCATCCTCATTACATATGGATTTTCAGTCATTCATGCACTGAACACAATACCATCTTCAAAACGGCACAAATGAATTGGAAATACGATAATCCACGAAGTGCTGGGGTCCAGTGTCTGGACCCAATCAGCAGATGGAAGAGATCGCGGGAGTCATAAGGTTAATTACATATGGAGATCCTGCATTATTGCATCTCGTAAAAATGATATCCAAGTACACGAACGAGTCCGCATAACCATATTGTTATATGAATACGATTGAGCAGTTTGTACGAGCGCTGAAAAATTAAATAAGAAATATATAATCGTTCATCATTCATGAAGTTAAATACAAAAGAATTGATAATTTGTCGATCATAATACTTCCGTAATCATATTCCCGGATAACCATATTACATAAGAAATAAATGAGACCGAACTCCGTTTCCGAGGACCTCTGTCGACAAAGATTTATCAGATATGAAGATTTTATTTGACAACTTATAGTCGATCGAATTGGAGAACTGCAAATTTGCTAAGCAATGGGCCCGTTGTTGTGGACGTTGAGGTCAATTGGGCCATGCCCTCTTCACCATATGCTACCTCCCCGGTTTCGATTGTAACGTTATGCCTGTGGTGGGGGTGGCATTTGATGATTGCACCTTTGCTTTAATTTGACCAAACTTTGGAAAAACTTTCCAATTCAAGCGAGGGAATGAACTAATTAAGCCAGCCCTCTCAATGGCAATACTCTTTAATTTAAATTTAACCAATCTGGCCGAGTTCGGATGATTTAGACTCATGTTCCCTTTTAAGTAAGGTTTCAATTTCAAGTCTTGTCAATAGAAACAATCTACGAGTGTGAGAGTTTTATCCCATAGCAACTTGACTCGAATCTAAGCTAATTGAGATCCATTGGACTTATGCATATTAAGTGGTGTACAACGAAAAGAATTTATTTTGCTTCGCCTGTCTCCGTCTTTTCATATTTACTAAATGACAGAACGGTGGGTCTTAATTATTCGACAAATCCTATAATAAAGGGTTTCTATAATAGAATTATCGGGGGTGGGGGTGGCATTTGATGATTGCACCTTTGCTTTAATTTGACCAAACTTTGGAAAAACTTTCCAATTCAAACGAGGGAATGAGCTAATTAAGCCAACCCTCTCAATGGCAATACTCTTTAATTTAAATTTAACCAATCTGGCCGGGTTCGGATGATTTAGACTCATGTTCCCCTTTAAGTAAGGTTTCAGTTTCAAGTCTTGTCAATAGAGACAATCTACGAGTGTAAGAGTTTTATTCTATAGCAACTTGACTCGAATCTAAGCTAATCAGGATCCATTGGACTTATGCATATTAAGTGGTGTACAACAAAAAGAATTTATTTTACTTCGCGTGTCTCCATCTTTTCATATTGACTAAATGACAGAACGGTAGGTCTTAGTTATTCGACAAATCCTATAATAAAGGGTTTTTATAATAAAATTATCGGACACCTTATGATTTTACTGAAAAAAAAAATACATAATTTTATGTGATCCGATGGCTTCAAAGTATCCAATATATTCATACCGTCATACACATTTTAACGCGTTATATTCGCACCCGCTTTTTTGTTCTTATTCTTTCTATTGTCCTTTCGATAGGAATCAAATATCTAACTACGAGTTATACTATTTTTTTTTAGTTCATTTGGATAAACTCTTTTTAAGAAAAAGTAAAAGTATAGCCGATCATGTAAGTAAAAGTATTTCCACTGCACATGTCCAGATTGGTGTCTGTGTATTGAGCTCTCAAACATTATACAGCCGAATTCATCCAAGTATGCAATACTGCTTAGTTCCAAAAGAGGAAACCCTTACGTGCTGAAAAATATATAGGACTGTGCTGAATCCAACCAAAAGACGAGGTCTGATCTAGACTCGTATCCAGTGACCAAGATTAAACTACTTACATGCCAGAAAATATCTGGGACAATGTCGAATCCCACCAAAAAAAGAGGTAGAATGTAGAGTTCTATCCAGCAACCACTCTTTCCCGCCAGAGTTCTAAGATCACATAATAATTAAGTTTGATATGGATGCCCGTCCATGTCTATAAAAAGTAGTGATATCCTCGCTCTGGAACAGTCATTTTTGCTTTTGAAACTTTCTCCTGCAAAACTCCCTCACTTTCCTCTCTGGAAAATGAAGCTAAAGCAATGGACTATAGCTGCAACAATCTGCAGCATTCTCCTCCAAATCTACCCAACATTATCCGAGAAGATCACGAGCTTACCGGGACAGCCCCCGGTGAGTTTCCAGCAGTACTCGGGTTACATCACCGTCGATGAGAAGCAGCACAGAGCTCTCTTCTACTACTTTGCTGAGGCAGAAACAAGCCCCACTTCGAAGCCTCTCGTCCTCTGGCTGAATGGAGGTTTGTTCGTAGTAACTAACTCGCACTCCTGAGATTTTATATTCTGTTAGTGTACTCGTGATTCGGAGCTGTCGTTACTCTGAATCTCGTATGAGCTGCAGCAGTAGGCTGTCCGCATAACTGTTTTGGTTGAGAGACTGCTGTTTTCAATATGGCAGGACCAGGATGTTCATCTGTCGGGGCTGGAGCATTCTCCGAGCACGGGCCCTTCAAGCCCAAAGGAGACAATCTTCTTAAGAATGAGTATAGCTGGAACAAAGGTTGTCAGCAATTCAGCACACGAAAGTTATATTTTTCGATCGGTTTCTAATTAATATTCAACTTGAGTAATGGAGCTTGTTTCAATCGTTACAGAAGCAAACATGCTGTATTTGGAATCCCCTGCCGGAGTCGGCTTCTCGTACTCAGCGAACACAACTTTCTACAAACTCATCAATGACAAGATTACAGGTTCGTTTTAGATTCTGAATTATGTATTGTCATCAATTTAGCTCGTCAAGAAATTTATATTAGTGGTTTTTTGTTAATTTGTAGCGTGGGATAATCTTGTGTTCCTCGAGAACTGGTTAAAGAAGTTCCCGCAGTACAAGAGCCAAGATCTGTACATTGCAGGGGAGAGCTACGCAGGTACACTGGATTAAAACTGGATTCTGCTAAATTATACGGTAAGATGAACAATTGAATGAGTGACTGAATATAGCTCGGAACCATTTTGATTTATAAGGACATTATGTTCCACAACTTGCACAGCTCGTGGTTCAGTCCAAGAAGTTCAACGTGAAGGGAATAGCCGTAAGTGCGATGCAGAATTTTCTCCGGTATTCTCGGAAAACAGGTTCGAAGATAAGTAATATATATCTTGCGTGCAGATTGGGAATCCTCTTCTGGAGTTCAACATCGACCTCAATTCCCGGGCCATGTACTTGTGGTCCCATGGGCTGATCTCAGACTCGACCTATGAGAAGTTCACCTTCGTGTGCAACTTCTCAACCATCCAAAGGCAAGCGGGGAGTGGCACCCTCACTCCGGTTTGCCAGAGTGTGAATAACATTGCTGGAAGAGAAGTCGGCAACTTGATCAACGCATATGACATCACCCTCGACGTCTGCTTGTCCTCCGCTGCTTCTCAGTCTATTAAGCTGAATCAACTCGTGAGGCTTTTCGACTGTTTTTTCCTGTCTACTGAAACTTGTCTTGTTGTTCGTAATAATGGAACTCATATTTCAGCAAGATACCGAGGAGATAGATGTCTGCGTAGAGGATGAGACATTCAAGTACTTGAACAGGAAAGATGTGCAGGCAGCTTTTCATGCTCGGCTGGTCGGTGTCACAAGATGGTCCATTTGCAGCAAGTAACTATCGATCTTCTACATGGGTTTCTTAGTACAAAAATGATGTTGAATAGTGAATATCTTCTACATCTAAGCATTATGTTTATAAAAATCTCCTTTAAACAGGGTGCTCCACTATGACTACCAAAATCTCGAAGTGCCCATGATTCCGGTGTTGTCCAAGCTCGTAAAGTCTGGGATACGGGTCCTAGTCTACAGGTGATCCCTCTTACATGATATCTCGTCTTTGCTCTTAGAAGAATTCCTAACTGGCGAGTTTGTGCCACCCAGTTTAATACTAATACAATTTTTTTTGGGTGAATTAATACTATTACAATTTAATTTCTGCAGTGGAGATCAAGACTCCGTGGTTCCACTCACCGGAACACGAACAATCGTGAATGTCCTGGCAAAGAAACTGGGACTGAACATGTCTGGACAGTATAGAGCTTGGTACGAGGGAAGACAGGTTAGTCGCTCTTTATCGAGATTATCGCTCAACTGAAGATTACTGGATTCCGGTTACAAGCGTAATTCCTTGAAAAAGAGCCCTGAGAATCTATTCTATTATGCTAAGGTTGGTGGATGGATACAAGATTACGGGAGACATTTGTCGTTCGCGACCATAAGAGGGGCATCGCATCAAGCTCCATTTTCACAGCCAGAGAGATCGCTCGTGCTCTTCGCATCCTTCGTCCGAGGGAAGCCCTTGCCTGCAGCCCTCTCCTCCTCCACCTCTGATGACCAAACTCCATAAACAATAGATCCAATAAACTCCCCTGCCCCGGTTGATTCTGCCTCACAGGAATGAGAAGAGAATGTTCCTGTTGGAAGAGTGGATCAATCACTTGTGTTGTATGCAAGTATGTTAGTCGAAGTCAGTTGTTTTCTCTTAGACAGTTAAGTGTATGTTTTATTTGAATTTAAATTGTAACTGGCCGTAGGGGAGTTACTTGCAGTTATCATGTCTTTATATGTATGGGATGTTTCAGACAATAAGAAGTTCCTGTCGATGAATGATAGTTAAGCGTTCATCATTTCTTCCATTCTCTCACTCCCCTTCTGTACACTAGTTTAGAGTTACTGCACAAAGACAAAACTGCAGGATTCTGGTATAAAGATTTATGTGTGCATTTGAGTGTTCAAGTAAACTTATACACAAGAGATAAGAGAGTTAACAGTGAGAGTGAGAGTGAGAGTGATGATGGATGCAACAACGGCAATGCCTAGTTTCTCAAGCATTACTCCCCCAGTTTTTGATGGAGAAAACTACCTAACATGGGAAGTGAAGATGAAGGCTTTCATGGAGGTTGCAGGCCTCTGGGATGCAGTGTTTGAAGATTGTGAAATTGCTCCATTACCCGCAAATCCGACCCTCAACCAGATCAAGATCCAGAAGGAGAGAGTTAATAGAAAGGCCAAAGCTAAGTCATGTCTTTACTCTACTGTTTCACCCACTATTTTTACAAGAATTATGAGGCTTGAATTTGCAAAAGCTATATGGCACTATTTAAAAGAAGAATATGAAGGAGACGAGAGAATAAGGGGCATGAAAGCATTGAATCAGTTGAGGGAGTTTGAGAAGTTACAGATGCATGAAGGACAGGATGTGAAGGAATTGTTAGTGATATGCCCTAGAGCTTGATTTATGTATTTGGTTAATTCCTTTTATGGCAATAAAGTTTATTCTATTATTCGTATATTGTCTATGTTTATTAGAATAAAGTCCTTAAGATATTTTGAATGCTTCATTCTTAAGAGTTAAGAATATGAGTGACGAAGTAATTCGGTAAGAATATATTTAAACTGTTCACGATCGTAGGAGACTTAACTGGACATTATTTCTCCAGATAGATCGTCACTTCTATCTGTTTCCATGATTAGTATACAGATACTAATGAAGATGAAGTAGTGAGTCTCATGCTATTTGATAACTGTTATCATGACAGATATGTGGATACTTATATGATAAATAGTCGAACGTGACTTGCAGATAATATTCATACGGTAATTTACTAATGTCAATGAATGTTATCTGGATCGTATTAGTGCATATAGTCCTTAGACCTGAGATGGAACGCTATCTCAAGTATAGGTAATTAGGATTTGCTACTGCTAATGTATTTGTGCTTAGCGTGAGTATTCGGCAGATAGTGGTCCTAATTAGTTATACTTGGAGTTAGGTGTTTGATCAAGACGGGATTCACTAACCTGAGTAAACAGGGAAAATGTCCTATGGATATGAGTTTTATTCTGGATCGAGAAATCCTCGGCCGGGGTAGATTGACTTGAATAGAAAGGAGTTTCTATTTAAGTGCTACGGATCTAAGAATGAAATTAGAGAGTCCATACGATCGGCTATAGAGTTTGGCATTTACCGTAGCTCTAGCTAGATCGGGATCTTGTAGCGAAAGGATTCAGTGCATGGTTTATACGATCAGAGGTTCATCATGAATGTTCCAATTATACATTCGTCATCTTTTGGATTGTCACGATATGCTGCTAGGTGTCACTCGTGAACTTTGGGAACCAAGGTCATTTTGGGAATTATGCTTTCGGTTACAGAAAGAGTTTTTAGTAGTATCAAATGAGTTGATACTATAATCCCATTGCCATCTGATGATGAACCTAGTTAGTCACACACATTGAGCGTGTCTAAATCGAGAAAAGTATTAATTCTAATTAAGGAAGTTAATTAGAAATTAATTATCGAACGAGGTTTGCAATGTGGTTGCGACAGTGCTAACACATCCTGAAGCCGAGTTCAATATCAAGGATAAATCTAATTAAGGAAATACAATAGTTTTCTTATTTGGAGAGTTTCTGTAAATAGATTGTCTATTTATGGAAACTCGTGTCAAGGACTTATTTAATCTTTCTTTCTAACTATAAGGGTAAGTCATTGGATGACTTAAATTGTGAGGACTCATTTGTGATTTATTAATTAATTCGGATTAATTAATAATTGCATTTTAGTCCCTAGGGTAAGAATATATATAGATATGTTCTTACGGTTAACCCTAGAGGTTAATTAATCGAAAACCCTAATATTAGAAAGAGAGGAAGAGGAGAGACGGCTGAACAGTTGTTGTCGTGAATTCCCAAGGCTGATCGGAGTTCTTCTCGGATCCAATTCGGCGTTTCGGTGTTGTCCTTGGCGTCCTTGAAGAGATCATTTCATTCCGTGACGATTCCGTTTGATATCGGTGACCTAGATCGGAGTGTATGGGTCAAGAGGAGTCTAATCTCGGTGGAGACGTGCTCGTGTGGACGAGCTAGAGGCCGGACACTTGGACGGCTAATTTGATCGACTCGAATCAATAAGTTTAGTGAAAAGTTCGTAACTTTTATTATGGATTCATTGTGTGATGTTATCTATTCGTTTAGAAGGCGATTCTTATGTCAAGATGTGATCTTGAAATTTTTGATTAAATGAGCATGCGATAAAAATTTGATTTTTACCGTAATTAAACTTTTCGCTGCGCACATGCTCGGTTTTCCAACAGAAATATGTGGAGAAACGGGTGCAAATTGCAAACAAAGTAAGGATTCTGGGATCCAACAAAAGTGATGAAAGGTTGGTCCAGAAAAATTTTAGTGTCAGTACATGAGAAGTTTGAAGTAGAACCGAATTTCCATTGCATGCTGAACCAAACGGATAGGGGTTTCACAATCCATCGTTCCATTTCCAGCTCCATGTCATTCCAGTGCCAATATTCTTTCTACTTCCAGTGCTCGGTAAGAAGGTACTGAAAGGGAATAGAATGAAATGGAGTCGATGCAAAATATTCCTACTTTATAATTAATACTCACTCCTAGTTGTTTCTATTCATCTATACTAGGATGATTTTAGGACTGGCTCCGAATACAAAAAAACATAAACCAGACAATCAAAAACAAATTTCATGCAATTTATAGATTACTAGGAGTACCGACACCAATTGTATCACCAAGGGAATGGAGGTACCATTCCTTCCACTGGACACCCAACAAGACAGGATATATATCTGCAAAGGCGAGTATATGATGAGTAACATGACAAAGAAAGGAAGAAGAAATGAGAGCTCTTAAGAGGAGAAAAAAGAGAAATATGTACCCGCGAACTGGAATCGATAACTTTTGAGCTGCTAGAGCAACTTCATGATACCGCTTGAGACAATCTTTGATGGTACAATTGACATTTGATTTTGGAAAAAACTCGGAAGCAGCAGCAAAGACTGCAACTTCTTTGGCTCCTGCTGCAACAGCTGCTTCAAAACCCTATGCAGGGGAAGAAAGATAATCACACCCGGACGATTCCACAAGCTAAAAGAGTCGAACCGTTTTAAAGCTATGCTCAAGTTGGGGCAACTTACTTTGACATCCGGAGTCAAGACAGGAAACCTTGTCCCTTCAATGTATCGAATGGCTTCCATTACATCTTTGGCATCTCCAAGCTGTTCTACTGATCCATTCTTAAAGAAGGATCATTCGATGGAGATCTAAAACCAGGATCCATTCCAGAATGTGATGATGATGTTGAGAATCATTATCCCACATTGGAAAAATCAAGAAGAAATCCATTGGTTTATACTAATCAAATTTTTACGAAGTTCAAATTACACAAAATATCAAAATACCCATCATCACTAAATACCTCTCAATCTCCTACATAATGACTACGTGATTTTTGAGATTTCTTTTCAATCCAAAAGATGAGATAAAATGTAGAATCGTATACACTGATCACTCTTTCCACTAGTATGTTCCGAGATCATCTAATAATTAATCTTTATACGGTTGCCAGTCCATGTATATAAAAAACAGCAATACCCTCACTATGGAAAAGCCATTTATGCTTTTGAAACTTTCTCCCGCAAAACTCTCTCTTTCTTTTGTGGAAATGAAACTAAAGCAATGGACTATAGCTGCAACAATCTGCAGCATTCTCATCCAAATCTACCCGACATCATCGGAGAAGATCACGAGGTTACCGGGACCGGTGAGTTTCCAGCAGTACTTGGGCTACATCACCATCGATGAGAAGCAGCACAAAGCTCTCTTCTACTACTTTGCTGAGGCAGAAATAAGCCCCACCTGTCGTCCTCTGGCTCAATGGAGGTTTGTTTGTAGTAACTAACTCGCACTTCTAAGATTTTATGTTCTGTTAGAGTACTCGTGATTCAGAGCTGTCGTTACTCCAACACATATGAGCTGCAGCAGAAAGGGGTCCACATAACTGTTTTGGTTGAGACTGCTGTGTTTCATAATGGCAGGACTGGGGTGTTCGTCTGTAGGGGCTGGAGCGTTCTGCGAGCATGGGCCCTTCAAGCCCGGAGGAGACATTCTTCTTAAGAACGACTATAGCTGGAACAAAGGTTGTCAGCAATTCACCTCAAGAAAGTTATATTTTTGGACCGGGTTTTAATTAATATTTGATTCGAATAATGAAGTGTGTTCAAATTGTTACAGAAGCAAACATGCTGAATTTGGAATCCCCTGCCAGAGTCGGGTTCTCATACTCGGCGAACACGACTTTCTACGAACTCGTCAATGACAAGATTACAGGTTTGTTTTAGATTCTGAACTATGTATTGCCATCCATCTTTTGCATTGGTGGTTTTCCGTTAATTTGTAGCACGGGATAATCTCGTGTTCCTCGAGAACTGGTTCAAGAAGTTCCTGCAGTACAAGAACTGAGATCTGTACATTACAGAGGAGAGCTACGCTAGTACATCGGATTAGAACTGGATTCTGCTAAATTCTACGCTAAGATGAACAATTGAATCGAGTGACTGAATATAACTCAGAACACTTTCGATTTATGCTGGACATTATGTTCCACAACTTGCACAGCTTGTGGTTCTGTCCAAGAAGTTCAACTTGAAGGGAATAGCCGCAAGTGCGATGCAGAATTTTCTCCGGAATTCACGGAAAACGGGTTTGAAAATAAGTAATATATATCTTGCACGCAGATTGGGAATCCTGTTCTGGAGTTCAACACCGACTTCAATTCCGGGCCGAGTACTTGTGGTCCCATGGGCTGATCGCAGACTCGACCAATGAGAAGTACACCTTCGTGTGCAGCTTCTCGACCAACCTAAGGCAAGCAGCGAGAAGCACTCTGACTCCGGTTCGCCAGAGTGTGATTTGCCTTGTTGGAAGAGAAATCGGCAACTTTATCGACACGTATGACAACTTCCTCAATGTCTGCTTGTCGTCCGCCACTTCTCAGTCTATTAAGCTGAATCAACTCGTAAGGCTTTCCGACTTTTTTTGCCCGTCTAATGAAACTTGTGTTGTCTTGTTATTCGTAATAATGGAACTCATATTTCAGCAAGAAACCAAGGAGATAGATGTCTGCGTAGAGGATCAAGTACGTGAACAGGAAGCTTTTCATGCTCGGGTGGTCAGTGTCACGATAATGATAAGACATTCGATGAATAGCCTAGATATACAGACTAGTCCAACATAAATTCTTTTCTGTTCAGATTGTCATCAATTTAGTGAATATCATCAGCCATCAAGGCTCTCCAGTTTATAAAATGGAGTCTTTCCTCCCCACCAAAGAGAAATTATACATACAAGAGTTATTACTATTTTGGGAGCTCATTCGAATCGGGGAAATCCAAGTTATGTAGGGGCATTGGGTGAAGCAAGCTTGACAAGGTCGAGCAAGAATGATCACTCAACTCACTGAACTTATTAAAGCTTGGACGAATGAGCAGTACTTCTACTCAGGGCAACTGCAGTTTTCGACCTTGAGCGGCGGCCCAGGTGCTGGCATATGAAGTCCCCAGCCTGCATGAGCTGCTTGAGGTCCACGTTGGTCTTTACTCCGAGCCCATTCAACATATATACGACGTCCTCGGTAGCTACATTCCCTGAAGCGCCCTTAGCATAAGGACATCCCCCGAGACCCGCGACCGATGAATCCACAGTAGAAATCCCCGTCTGTGCGTTAGCTCAAAAGTCAAATAGTTCAATGAACAACTGGTAGAGATGTCTCGAACAAATCTTCTCAAACAAGAATCAAAAATGAAATTGGATATTGTAGAACTCGAGATGTAGAGACAATGGTTGGGAAGGGTTCCTTATTTCTTACCTGAAGAGAGACTAAAATATTGGAAAGGTCTTGTCCATAAGTGTCATGAAAATGGACAGCGAGCTTATTGACAGGCACAATGTCCATGACTGCTTCTAGCATAGGAACTACTGTACCTTAAACGTAGGAGAGGCATGAGGTTAAACTCGAGTCTCTGGTCAACAGGACTAACTAATAGTACTAACAGCATCTTACAGCAATCTGTTTTGGTCGAGCATTAACGAAATGATAAAATTTTAAAAAATTCTGCTCATTAGAGGAGTTATTCAGCATTGATGGTTATGATTCCGGAAATTAATTATGATTCGAGACATATTACAAGTAAGAAGTAGAACTGAATTTTCATTTCATCTGAACCTAAAGGTTTCACAACAATCCATCGTTCCATGTTATTGCACTGGTCACATGCAAAATTTCTCCGCCTGATATCTAAATCTCAATCCAAGGTTTCTCTGTTCATCTGTACCAGGATGATTTTAGGACTGACTTAGAATTAAAAAACATAAACCAGACTACCAAAAAAGAAATTCAAGAAAATTAAAGATTACCAGGAGTACCAACACCGATTGTATCACCAAGGGAAATCTCAGAGCAGCCGATCGCATCAAGCTCTTTTGCCACATATGCTACTTTTGATGGCGGTACCATTCCTTCCACTGGATACCCAACAACACAGGATATATATCTGCAAAGCCAAGTATATGATGAGTAACATGACAAAGAAAGTAAGAAGAAATGAGTGCTCTTAAGAGGAGAAAAAAGAGAAAAATGTACCCGTGAACTGGAATCGATAGCTTCTGAGCAGCCAGAGCAACTTCATAATACCGCTTGAGACTATCTTCGATGGTGCAATTGATATTTGATTTTGATAAAGACTCGGAAGCAGCAGCAAAGACTGCAACTTCCTTGGCCCCTGCTGCAACAGCTGCTCCAAAACCCTATGCAGATAAAGAAAGACAATTGCACCCCAATGATTCCACAAGCTGAAAGAGTCCATCATTTTAGAGCTATGCTCGAGTTGGGGCAACTTACATTGAGATTAGGAGTTAAGACAGGAAACCTTATCCCTTCAATGCTTTGAATGGCTTCCATCACATCTTTGGCATCTCCAAGCTGTTATTTAGCCCCATTCACTTCATTATTTCCTTTATTTCTGGAACATTTCACTGGAATACCACTACAACATGCTACAGTTCTCCAACATATCACTAGACTAGTAAAAGTGAAAAAATATCATTGTTATCCTTTTTTCCATACGTAATTAAACCTGAAAACATATCAGCCAGAATTGGTTTTCATAGCACAACATGATTCATAGTATGGAGTTCAAACCATATACACCAGTGCTAGGTGAGGCTACTAATCCAAATTAACACGAACCACATGGCCAATGTATTTTGCAATAAGTTTGTGATGTGAACAGTGATGAGACTTTTTGAACATGTTTGCATGACTGATTTAAATAGAGATTTCCTCCCAGAGGCCTAGCGACCAATTGTATACCATAAAGGTCTCTTACCTGCGGTACCCATTTTGGGCAGACAAAAGTCGTGGCCTCAACTACTGGCAGACCGGAAGTGACTAGCATTCTTATCAACTCAATCTTAACAGAAGTAGGAACGATGTCCTTCTCATTTTGCAGTCCATCCCTTGGACCGACTTCTACAATCTTCACATCTTCCGGAAGACTTGTCAAAAGCTGGAAAATCCAGAAATAAATTACACCGTCAAATTAGGCAACATAAGGAATTGACATCAAGAACCGCACATCCGTGCTATTGGATAATAAATCCTTAAACTGGAGTTTAGTCAGGGTCTTTCATAAGCTGTAACTTGAGCAGCTCTGGAGAGACCGACCATCACAAAAATTATAGGCAACATTCTCCGTCTAACTCAGCCTTTCAACTCATGATGGTTAAACTTATTTGTTGTCACTTTGGCGGAATAAAAGCAATACTCTTCAACAAAAATTAAATTATGATAATATAATATGATTACTATCAATATAATATTATAAAATAACCATTTTAATTGAGAAAATTAGAGTTGCGCGGGTTTTCTTCTAGTTATATATATAGATTTGGTTTGCTAGGATTGTGAATAAGTGGATATTATCCGTAATACTAGGATTTTCCTTTAAGTTAGTTGGTTACCCATATGATGATATATTGGCGAATCTCGGTATCTTATCTTTATTTTTCGACTGACCTTCTGGAGTTGTTCAGTGTCGATCCTTGGGTTTGCGCCTGGCATGTCCGGCACCTAAATTGTAAGAGATCTGCCCCGTGAAAGCTGGAAAAGGGTTTTGCAAAATTAATGCAACATCATATAGAAATTCAATCCTCTTATAGACATTCATCTGATAGTAAATCCGATTTTCTAAATCGAGAGAATATGTATGCATTGTGGGTAACCCCACCGGTAAGAATCGAACCCAAAATCTCTTAATTCCTAGACAAAAGCATATATGACTGTATCATGCTACTTTTCTCCTGCATAAGTTGTCCTAGTAAACACTATATAGAGTTGACTTTTATTTCAAAACATCAAGTCACGTGGTGGAACGGGAAGCAATTGGAAATTTGGGATGACTAACGAGCCACATCACAGGACATGAGAGGGGAAAAAGAATCAAATCATATCATAGATTCATAAAGGTGTGTCTAGAAGGGACTGTGCTAATTTGTCGTATTATACGGCCAAGAGGCTCCAATGGATCCCACCACTCACTTGTAGTCTACTCACACAACTTCCACGCTCGTACGGAGACGATAACACGATTTGAACACAAAACACAAAGCACGACAAGTTATAGTAATCAATCATCGCAACTGGTGACTAGCCAGTGCACTGACTACGGGCCGAGGAGGAAGGAGGAGAGTTATCCAACATTTGCTGTCACAGTCAATTTTCCAATCCCAATCTGATATATTTTTCATGCAATTTTTTCGGTGTAAAACTTGGTATTCGAAAATCAAATTAGTCTCCTTTTGTTTCTATATGAGATATTCTTAGAATGTAAATCTTCATTATATTGACTGGGTATCTTTAGGCATGTGCATTATATGGATTTATATTTTAAAAAGAAAATTACAATAGAAAATTGAATTTATATTTTTAGGAGATTGAGAGGAGAGAGCAAAAAAGAGAAATGCTGACATGTGAAAGGGAAGATAGAGGAGAATAATATTGAGCGGACAATATTATTTTTCAACTCGTCTCTGTATAATATCTATATCTATCTATATAAATTATGAAAGCCGAATCAATTCATCCGACGATGCCACATAAGATGCATGTAGTTTGTGGTTGAATGACTTTTAGGGTTCTCACAAATCATAATACGACATGTGGCATGCAATTATCAAGCCACATCACTCAATAATTATAAAAGTTTTTTAGTTATAGAAATCGAAAAGTCATATATATATATATATATATATATATGTATGTATATATTATTAGAAAACTCATCTTTTACGACTATATTGCCTCATTATAAGCAAAGAGGGAAAAAGTACTACTCCATGAACTACGAGAAACTCGTGTTCGTAAACATCAGTTTCATGAGAAAATTAAGGAAACTTGAACAAAAATATGATTAATAAGAAATAGAATTCAATCAAATATGTAGTTGCAAATGATAAATTAAAAATTAATCCTTATGGACAAATTTTAGTCATGGAAAATTTTTTATATTACTTGTGATCACCAATTTGTTAATATGCTCAACAAATTTGCATGGGCCTTTCGTCTAGTTTAAACTAAAAATAATTATGCTTTCAACTTTTTAATTACATTCTATAAATAAGGTGATAGTTATAAAATCGGACTTTTTCTTAAATAATAGTAATTATAAGATAAATAATAATTTGAATTTAATACACAGCAAATGCATATTTCCAATTTGTTTTTTACTCTATAAATTTTAATATGGTAAATTTTATGATATATTATCTGGGTGTTCTTTAAATAATGTTCATGCGATATATATCTAAATTTATTACCTACATAAGAACAATTTATACAAGAGATGATCCAATTTTTATATATATATTTCTGAGGAGTTTTGGCCAACAACTTTAATTTTCATTAGAATTTTTGTTACGATATTGATAACTATATCAAATGAAGAAAATATAGTATGAAAAATTACATATTAACTATTTTTTGTTAATTAATACTATGAAAAATTACATAGTACCCTTTTGCAGCAAATCAATTAATCACATTCATCTTATCTTTATTTTTCGACTGACCTTCTGGAGTTGTTCGGTGTCGATCCTTGGGTCTGCGCCTGGCATGTCCAGCACCTAAATCATAAGAGATCTGCCACGTGAAAGCTGGAAAAGGCTTTGCAAAATCGTCCTCTTATAGAAATTCATCTTATAGTAAATCGAGAGAATATGTATGGATTGCGGGTAACCCTAATAGTAAGAATTGAACCGAAAATCTCTTAATTCCTAAGCGAAAGCGTATATCACTGTAACATGTTACTTTTTCTTGCATAAGTCGTCGCAGTAACCACTATATGGAGTTGACTTTTATTTCAAAACATCAAGTCACACGGAGGAACGGGAAGCAATTGGAAATTTGGGACGACTAACGAGCCACATCACAAGTCATGAGAGGGGAAAAAGAATCATATCATATCATGTGATTCATAAAGCTGTGTCGAGAAGGGACTGTGCTAATTATATAAATAAGGTGATAGTAATAAAATCGTACTTTCGCTTAAATAATAGCAATTATAAGATAAATAATAATTTGAATTTAATACATAACAAATGCATATTTCAAATTTGTTTTTAACTCTATAAATTTTAATATGGTAAAATTTTATGGTATATTATTTGGGAGTTCTTCAGATAATGTTCATGCGATATATATCCAAATTTATTGATTCAAAACAAATTTAATTTCCAAAAAAAGATATTTTAAAGATCTAAAAAGTAGATATTTTAAAGATCTAAAAAGTTAGACATTTGGTTTTATTTTGATGAAAGAACAATCCTAGAACCTTCAAAGTATATATGCATAGGCTTATATATACATTTATATTATCTGATGATACATTGAATCAATTGATAAAAGAGCAAAAAAAAAAAAAGAAAAAAGAATCAACTGATGCTGACCAAACTTAAACATAATCTTGCAGCTTGATTCTCAATAACCTATGATTGCAAGGATTATTATCCAGAGAGAACTCCAAGTGCCGGGGTAAGGGTTACTTCTTTACGAGCTAATTCCTGGCAATATATATTTCTTTCTTTCATTGTGAAAGATCACGTCGCATTGCTTGGTTTGTGATTATTCTCTACTTTGTGCGAGTCACAAAAGCCGCACGGAGCCTCGTTCATGTTGGAGGAGGTGCATATATATATATATATATATATATATTTCCCTACCTAATTCCGTTAATGCTAGATATTTTACATCGACAGGATTGAAATAACATTTTATAAAGAATTGATTTAGACGCGAGGTGTTACAAAGTTTGTGACATTAGACTACAGTTCAGCACAGCCGACAATCCCCATTCACTTTTTAGTTACTCTTATTATTATTATTATTATTATTATTATTGGGTTATGCATGATTTTGTTTTCTCCATTTGGTCCGACGTGGAATTGTTTTCATCACCAGACGGCTGCACATGTCAGATCTTCTGGACGGAAATACACGGCCCGGAATGGAAAAGATAGGAAGGAACATAATACGATGTTGATGGTAAGGTTACTTAATTACATAAGGAGATCCTATGTTCCGGGAGTCATAAGGTTACCTCAACGTGACATGATAAAATATGCATTCACCATAGAGGTTGGCAAAATTATCGGAATCGGTTTTACAAAGTGGGCATACATTTTCACTTTTGGAGAACATATGAGACATTCACTCGCAAATCCCCATAAATGGATTCCCGGTCGTTCATGCACTTTCAAGCTCCACAGGCACTTCTAATCAATAGACGAATGAGTATTGAACCTCTGCTTTTGAATGAACGACTAAAAATTCATCTTTGGAGATTTGCGAGGGGATGCTCTCCTAATTCTCCCAAAGTAGAAATGTATGCCCACTTTGTAAAATCGGTTCCGATAATTTTTCTTACCTCTACGGTGAATGCGTATTTTATAGTGTCATGTGAGGGAATCAACATGGCATTTCATTTCTGGTAATTTCCCATCCTCATTACAGATGGATTTTAGTCATTCATGCACTGAACACAATACGATCTTCGAAACGGCACAAATGAATTGGAAATACGATAATCCACGAACGCAAGCGCTGGGGTCCAGTGCCTAGGCCCAATCAGCAGATGGAAGAGATCGCGGGAGTCATAAGGTTAATTACATATGGAGATCCTGCATTATTGCATCTCGTAAAAATGATATCCAATGACACGAACGAGTCCATATAACCATATTGTTATATGAATATGATTGAGCAGTTTGTACAAGCGCTGAAAAATTAAATAAGAAATATATAATCGTTCATCATTCATGAAGTTAAATACAAAAGAATTGATCATTTGTTGATCATAATACTTCCGTAATCATATTCCCGGATAACCATATTACACAAGAAATATATGAGACCGAACTCCGTTTCTGAGGACCTCTGTCGACATCAACAAAGACTTGGCAAATATGAAGATTGAGGTTAATTGGGCCATGCCCACTTCACCATATGCTACCTCCCCTGTTTCGATTGTAATGTTATGCCTGTGGGGGGCCCATTTGGTTATTGCACCTTCGCTTTAATTTGAACAAGCTTTGGAAAAACTTTCCAATTCACACGTGGGAATGGACTAATTAAGCCAACCCTCTCAATAGCAATACACTTTAATTTAAATTTAACCAATCTAGCTGGGTTCCGATGATTTAGACTCATGTTCCTTTTTAAGTAAGGTTTCAGTTTCGAGTCTTACTAATAGAGATAATCTACAAGTGTAAGAGTTTTATTCCATAGCAACTTGACTCGAATCTGAACTGATCGGGATTCATTGGACTTCTGAAAATTTAGTTTACTTCGCATGTCTTCATCTTTTCATATTGACTAAATGACAGAACGGTAGGTCTTAGTTATTGGACAAATCGTATAATAAAGGGTTTTTATGATATGATTATAGGACACTTTACGATTTTACTGGAAAAAAAAAAAGAGAACGTGATCTTATGTGATCGGATGGTTTCAAAGTATCCAATATATTCATACTATCATTCACATTTTAACGCATTACATTCACACCCGCTTTTTTGTTCTTATTCTTTCTGTTGTCCTTTCGATAGGAATCAACTATCTAACTACGAGTTATTCTTTCTTTTTTTTTAGTTCATTTGGATAAGCTCTATTAAACTCAAGAGGGGCATAAACTGATTGAAGGAACAATCTTAAAATGGAAAAGGTAAAAAAATATTTGGAAAAAGAAAGAAATAGGGATAGAGAGGGAAAGTATACTCAATCATGCACATACATATACGATGAATATAATTAATCAAGAGAGGCTTTAATCTTGGGAAATTTTGTCGTTAGGATATGAACATAGATAGTTGCCTTTCCATGAGGTTTTGTTTGATTTTAGAGTTATTTTTAACTTTACTCTACTTAATTTCACTCATCTTCAATTCAACAACATAATTATTACTTTTTCATTTTTTCTTCAATTGTTTTAACCATTCAATTCAAATTTTAATACTAAATTCTCTCAACTATTCATTACTTTTTCCACAATTCAACAACACAATCATTATTTTTTCTCAACTATTCATTAATTTTTCACATTTTTTCTCATAGTTCGATAACACAATCATTATAACTCAAGTAAATATATATATATATATATATATAATGTTAGAATAGAGTTAAGATTAACTCAACTTTAATCCCAAACAAGACAGTATACTTTTCTCTTTATTTTTTCAACCAAAAGAAAAAAAAAAGTCATGCTTGTTATAGCCTCGCTTGCACGCAAGTGGTCCTATCATATGGAGATGAGAAGTCCTTTGTCTTGCCCCAAGATTAGTAAACTGGAAATATCGTCTCTGACTTATGTAAATTGTATCAATTAGATCCCTGAGAAAAATGTTACATCAATTTGATCACAAGTCACATCAATTTCGTCTATGGTCATTTCAATTTCGTCTATGGTCACATCAATTTAGTCTTTGGGCACATCAATTTCATCATTGATCACATTAATTTGGTCATTGGTCATATCAATTTGGTTCATGGTCACATCAAGTCAGTCCGTCCGCTTGATCACATCAATTCAGTCATTACTTGGTCACATCATTTTGGTCCTTGTCAACATTAATTCTTTACATCAAAAAAGCCCATCCGGTCTCTCCCTCCTTTTTACTACTATTTTTTTCGAGCCAATTTTGGAGCATTCGTTCTCATTGCTCGGACCTCCAATTCTCGTGTTCTTAGTGGCTATAGAAAGCTTATACATAACAATACTACTTAAGATCAAGTTTCGAGCCAAAAAGTAAAGAAACAAGTTAGAAGAATGCATTTAAAATTCGATTTTCACTTATGAGGTAGAAATTTTGGAGAGTGATATCTCTCAAACCGTGCAATGAAAATACGAGCCGTCAAGTGCTATAGCTTCCTTACTATATCAGGAATCTGTTGGGAATTGATGTATGCCCTAGAGGCAATCTATAATCAGTTTTGTAATATGATATTTATTTCATTATAAAACGAGGCATTTCTGTTATTGTGTAGATTGCGCTAAATATGATTTTACACAATAATGTCCTTGGAATAATAGGTTCAATAGGCATCAAGTGTGACTTGATTGTGAGATCCTATAATTACTGAACATTATTCTTAAATGTCCCTAGTCAAAGTATTATCGTTAATTAGGACAACGATAATACGGTTAGACTAGTGCGGGTGTTGATTGATGACTAAATCTCATAGGTCATGGATATGGAGATATCAAATCACACCACATGTATACATTAAGAGTAATGTATATTGGACTGACCCGCCATGAGATTGCTATATGGGTTGTTACGTGACTGTCATTAGCGTATCTCAAAGTGACTATAGTGTAATGATCCTTTGACTTGAGGTCACCATGAATTCCTACATGTAATGTCATATACTTTGATACTGTCAAACGCTACTGTAACAGGATGGTTATAAAGACAGTTATTGGGTATACCACAGAGCATGGAGAGGAATGTGAGTGATCAAGATAGAATTTGTCCCTCCTACATAACGGGATTGATATCTCACGGCCACTTGGTGGTTAAGTCTAAAAGTGTATGCATACCCAAATGAGTCGATATAGCGATATCGAATTCATTTGTTCTGATAGACTTACCCGGTAAACCAAGAAAGAGAGATATTGAGCCATACAAGGATGTCATCGACCATGCCTTGGGCTCAATAGAGATATAGAGGACAAATGGATTATATTACACGGTAATATAGGTCACAAGGTTCGTTGAGAAATTAACTTTCCGATTACTTGAGTAATAGTGATGCATTGCTAGATGCCGCTCGCTGTTTGTAATATTAAAAATAGAGATTTCGATATTACTATCAACGTAATTGGGAACCTACAGGGTCACACACTACGACTAAATTGACGAGATATTTTGAAACAAATAAAATCGTCTAATAGAGATTAGATGATTTAGGTGCGACCAATTAATCGGATATTTAATGAGATTAAATTTACCGATTAATTAGACCCGATTTATTTGATTTAATGGTGTGCTAAGTGGCTATTTTTTATTGAACCACTTGGAGTCTATTATATGGTAACACATGGGCCAATTGTATAATGACACTTAGCCATGCACTTGGCTCTTGAAATTCTTAATTTCTCTTATCCCACATCGGTGGGACAAGCAAATTGCCCCATTCTCAAGCCTATATATATGTGTATATATATGGCAGTAAGTATGGGTAACAGGGTATGCATATATATGTGATATATATGTATGCATAAGTATATATATAGATATATATAAAACGCACTCATATAAGTGCTTATATATATATATATATAAAACCGCACTCATATAAGTGCTCAGATATATATAGTGCGTGCATATGTGTATGTATATAATAATTTGGGTTGAATTGTTCAATCCAAATTAGGTCCATTAGTCTGAAAAATTTCGGGTGTCGCATTAGTGTTTTCTTTCGAGTGTTGGTCGCTAGCACCGCCGATCTCGAAGACTCGTCGACAAAGTCGGTGTGGATTCCAGTAGAGGCGTCACGCGTGGGACGCTCGGTCGACAACTTTAAATATTCCAGGTACGTTTTTATTTACTCTTATTCTTCTAGTAGGTCTTGGAATTAGTTTCACGGGTAGGAAATTTTGAATTTCTGTTCCTTTTTCGCTTCCGCTGCGCCCCGTGGAACTAGCAGAATCTGTCTATATAAATTTTTGAACCAATATTAACTATATAAGAATTTGCTGTTAATGATCCATAAAGCTTTCTCTCTCTACAATACGGGAACAAATTCTTATAGAGTCAATATTGGTCCAAAAATTTATATAGATTGATTACTCATATTGTAAGGAAGCTACGGCACTTAGCGGCTCGTAATTTCGTTGCACGGTTTGAGAGATATCGCTATCCGAAATTTCTACATTATGAGTGAAAACTGAATTTCAACTATATTTTTCTAACTTGCTTCTTTGCTTTTTTGCTCAAAACTTGATCCTAAGTAGTAGTACTATGTATAAGCTTTTTATAGTCACCAAGAACGCAAGAATCGGAGGTTCGAGCAATGAACGAATGCTCCCGATTCGGCTCGAAGATAAGAGTAGTAAAAAGGAAGGATAGACCAGATGGACCGTTTTAATGTAAAGAATTGATGTTGACAATGACCAAAATGATATGACCAAGCAATGGCTAAATTGATGTGATCAAGCGGAAGGACTAAATTGATGTGATCAAATACCAAATTGATATACCCAGGGACCAAATTGATGTGATTAAGGACGAAATTGATATACCCAATGACTAAATTGATGTGACCAAAGATAAAATTGATGTGACTAAGGACGAAATTGATATGACGTGGAACCGAATTAATGTAATATATTTTTCAGGGACCCAATTGATGTAACTTGCATAAGTCATGGACGAAATTGATTGCTTACATTCACATTATATACATTCATTCACATTACATATATTAGATATTATATATATATATATATGATTGGATGATTACTTTTGCACGTGATACTTTCTTTTTCGATTACAAAGAAGGTATAGTCTAGAATAGAAAAATAAAAAATATATATAATAGATTAATAGGAATAATTTCAGTATGATAATCAAACTTATATTATTTATATTACTAAGCGACATTGTGTCTCACTCCTCATTGCTTGCATATTTTCTTTGACCTTTGACCTTTTATTATTTCCCTTTTGTCGTGAAAAAAAAAAAGACATCGCAAAAGAGAATTTGAAAAATGGGAATTACAGGAAAAATAAATTTACCAAACCACGTATGTATATATGGCTCTAACTTGTAAGTATCTTTAACATCTAGTATGTAAAGTTTGCGAATATTAAACGAATCATACGGAGAAGATTACGAAGGCAGGTTTTCTTGGTTCGCTTGATCCAACTGTAGCCGATGTACTTTCTACGAAATTTAAAACTAAAGCTACCGTAGGCAAGATATGAAGCAACAATAGGACATAAGTAAAGAGGATGAGATCAGTGAGGGGTAGAGAGAACTGAGAAGCAAGAAATTTCATTTTATTAAACATAAAATACTACAAAGAAAAAGTATTAAAATTGATATTTAAACAAATTTTCTTTATAATTACTAAAGCTTAAATCATAACATAATTGGACTTAAGATTGACCCGATATTCCGATTGAGAATCAATTCGATAGAATCACAAGTCATTCAAAACATTATTTCCACTAACTGAATATATATCAAAATTATCTATTTACAAATATATTTTTGGGCAAATTACAAAAAAAAATCCAAATTTTGTAAAAATTCTCAGTTTTGTCCTAAATTTTGTTTTGTAACAAAAAAAACCATAAGTTTTCTAAAATGTCTCAAAAATGACCTCATTTATAACTTCCGTCAATTTTTGCTGTTGATGGTGGGTCCCTTTAACAGTCCACGTAGGTCACACGTAGGCAAAAATTGACGGAAGTTATAACGGAGGTCATTTTTTAGACATTTTAGAAAATTTATGGTTTTTTCTGTTACAAAATAAAATTTAGGACAAAATTGAGACATTTTACAAAATTTGGATTTTTTTTTGTAATTTACCCTATATTTTTTTCAATTACAAAGAAGGTTTTTTACCTAATACAATTAAATACAAATCTTAATAACTAATAAATGGGCATAAATAATCTTACGAGTACCCAATCTGAAACCTCTTGATTCATTTATAATATGTTTTGTTTAATCCATTTTTTTTCTTTTAATTTTTTTTATGCAGTGAGCTAGGTGATGGTCCTGGCAGAAGAGTCATGAGCTGTTTCAATCCGTTTCCAGCACAAAAACCATGTCAGTTTGTTCTGTATCCGAACCCCCAGCCCAAATATTTGACCCATACTTGCTTTCCCAAGTATGGTAAATGATTTTTTTTAGAAAATCCTCACAAGGAAATATTATTCTTTTCTAAGAAGTAACTACAGTGCACTGACCTAAATTCTTATTAAAAAAATAAAAAATTTCGACTTTGATTGTTATGAATAAAACTTCCCGACCTACTACGTATTTTCTCTTCTCCTTTGTTAGTATTAGGCAGTCGGGGGCTATCTCTTAAGTGGATAGAAAGAAAAAATTATCCTTTTTTCTGTTTCATTCACTTTGGCAGTTTCTTCAGTTTGTCTCTCTACTATACATACATAAGCTCCGATTCATCCGAAAGGATACCTAAAAAATAATCCCTCCGTTTAAAAGCTTTTTAAGAAAAAGTAAAGTAAAGTATAGCATAGTTAATTTTTTTCCTTACTTTATTTCCACTGCACGTGTCTAGATTGGTGCCTATGTATTGAGCTCTCAAACATTATACAGCCGAATTCGCCCAATTATGCTATACTGCTTAGTTCCAAAAGAACAAACCACTTATGTGCCGAAAAATATATGGGTCTGTGCCGAATCCCCCCAAAAGATGAGGTACGATCTAGACTCGTATCCAGTGACCAAGATTAGACTACTTACATGCCAAAAAATATCCGGGACAATGTCAAATCTCACCAAAAGATGAGGTAGAATGTAGAGTTCTATCCAGCGACCACTCTTTCCCACCAGAGTCAGTATGTTCTTCCAAAATCACCTAATAATTAAGTTTGATATGGATGCCAGTCCATGTATATAAAAAACAGTGATATCCTCACTATGGAAAAGTCATTTTTGCTTTTGAAACTTTCTCCTGCAAAACTCCCTCTCTTTCCTTTCTGGAAAATGAAGCTAAAGCAATGGACTATAGCTGCAATAATCTGCAGCATTCTCTTCCAAATCTACCCGACATCATCCGAGAAGATCACGAGCTTACCGGGACAGCCCCCGGTGAGTTTCCAGCAGCACTCGGGTTACATCACCATTGATGAGAAGCAGCACAGAGCTCTCTTCTACTACTTTGCTGAGGCAGAAACAAGCCCCGCTTCAAAGCCTCTCGTCCTCTGGCTCAATGGAGGTTCGTTCGTAGTAACTAACTCGCACTTTTATGTTCTGTTAGTGTACTCGTGATTCGGAGCTGTCGTTACTCCGAATCTCGTATGAGCTGCGGCAGTAGGCGGTCCGCGTAACTGTTTCGGTTGAGAGATTGCCATTTTCAATATGGCAGGACCGGGATGTTCGTCTGTCGGGGCTGGAGCATTCTGCGAGCATGGGCCCTTCAAGCCCAGAGGAGACATTCTTCTTAAGAATGAGTATAGCTGGAACAAAGGTTGTCAGCAATTCAGCTCACGAAAGTTATATTTTTCGATCGGTTTCTAATTGATATTCAATTTGAGTAATGGAGCTTGTTCCAATCGTTACAGAAGCAAACATGCTGTATCTGGAATCCCCTGCCGGAGTCGGCTTCTCATACTCGGCGAACACAACTTTCTACAAACTCATCAATGATGAGATTACAGGTTCGTTTTAGATTCTGAATTATGTATTTGTCATCGATTTAGCTTGTTGAGAAATTTATATTAGTGGTTTTTTGTTAATTTGTAGCGTGGGATAATCTCGTGTTCCTTGAGAACTGGTTAAAGAAGTTCCCCCAGTACAAGAGCCGAGATCTGTACATTGCAGGGGAGAGCTACGCAGGTACATTGGGTTAAAACTGGATTCTGCTAAATTATAAGGTAAGATGAACAATTGAATCGAGTGACTGAATATTGCTCGGAACCATTTCGATTTATGCAGGACATTATGTCCCACAACTTGCACAGCTAGTGGTTCAGTCCAAGAAGCTCAACTTGAAGGGAATAGCCGTAAGTGCTATGCAGAATTTTCTCTGGTATTCTCGGAAAACAGGTTCGAAGATAAGTAATATATATCTTGCGTGCAGATTGGGAATCCTCTTCTGGAGTTCAACATCGACTTCAATTCCCGGGCCGTGTACTTGTGGTCCCATGGGCTGATCTCAGACTGGACCTATGAGAAGTTCACCTTCATTTGCAACTTCTCAACCATCCGAAGGCAAGCACAGAGTGGCACTCTCACTCCGGTTTGCCAGAGTGTGATTAGCCTTGTTGGAAGAGAAATTGGCAACTTTATCGACACATATGACATCACCCTCGACGTCTGCTTGTCCTCTGCTGCTTCTCAGTCTATTAAGCTGAATCAACTCGTGAGGCTTTTTGACTATTTTTTCCTGTAATGAAACTTGTCTTGTCTTGTTATTCGTAATAATGGAACTCATATTTCAGCAAGATACCGAGGAGATAGATGTCTGCGTAGAGGATGAGACATTCAAGTACTTGAACAGGAAAGATGTGCAGGCAGCTTTTCATGCTCGGCTGGTCGGTGTCACGAGATGGTCCATTTGCAGCGAGTAACTATCGATCTTCTACATGGGTTTCTTAGTACAAAAATGATGTTGAATAGTGAGATATCTTCTATATCTGAGCATTATATTTCTAAAAATCTCCTTTAAACAGGGTGCTCCACTATGACTACCAAAATCTCGAAGTGCCCATGATTCCGGTGTTGTCCAAGCTCGTAAAGTCTGGGATACGAGTTCTAGTCTACAGGTGATCCCTCTCACATGATATGTCATCTTTGCTCTTAGAAGAATTCCTAACTGGCGAGTTTGTGCCACCCAGTTTAATACTATTACAATTTTTTTTTGGTGGTGAATTAATACTGTTACAACTTTCATTTCTACAGTGGAGATCAAGACTCTGTACTTCCACTCACCGGAACACGAACAATCGTGAATGTCCTGGCAAAACAACTGGGACTGAACATGTCTGGACCGTATAGAGCTTGGTACGAGGGAAGACAGGTTAGTCGCTCTTTATAGAGATTATCACTCAACTGATGATTACTGGATTCCGATTACAAACGTAATTCCTTGAAAACAAGTCCTGAGATTCTATTCTTTTATGCTAAGGTTGGTGGATGGACACAAGATTATGGGAGGTATTTGTCGTTCGCAACGATAAGAGGGGCATCGCATGAAGCTCCATTTTCACAGCCAGAGAGATCGCTCATGCTCTTCGCATCCTTCGTCCGAGGGAAGCCCTTGCCAGCAGCCCTCTCCTCCTCCACCTCTGATGACCAAACTCCATAAACAATAGATCCAATGAACTCCCCTGCCCCAGTTGATTCAGCTTCACAGGAATGAGAAGAGAATGTACTATTTATTCAAATTTCGAAAAAAAGTGATGCTTATGAACTGTGTCACTCGCGTTTTCTTCTCATCTTTCATCTATTTGGACTAACATTTTTCACAAAATCAATACATGCCGAGTTAGAGGCAGCATCAAGCAGCCAGAGATAAATTCCATTATGCCGCACTTGAAGAAAATCGGTTTTAACCAGCGAACTCTTTCTCATAACAAGTACCACGAGTGAAAGGACACCGATAGGAAAAAGTACTTGACAGAAACTGCAGCTTGGCAGAGAATTCGAGAAATAGACAAAGCTCTGAAAATTAGGATCTGTGCGTTCAACTCTTGCCTCGTGATCTTATGCCATTTGACAAAATGATAGACAGTCGATGAATAGCCTAGATATACAGACTAAATGATGGACAAAATGATCTATTCCGATTGTAATGTAGCCCAAATTTAGTTCGGTATAAGAACACAATCTTCTGCAGTTGAAATCGATCCTCTTTCAGTTGGAATTCATCCTTCAATTTAGTTATCATCAGCCATCAAGGCTTTCTAGTTTATACAATGGACACTTTCCTCCCACCAAAGACAGGTTATACATACAAGAGTTATTACTTTTTTGGGAGCTCATTCGAATCGGGGAAATCCAAGTTATGTAGGGGCATTGGGTGAAGTAAGCTTTACAAGGTCGAGGAAGCATGGTCACTCAACTCACCAAATCTATTAAAGCTTGGACGAATGAGCAGTACTTCTACTCAGGGCAATTGCAGTTTTCGACCCTGAGCGATGGCCAAGGTGCTGGCATATGAAGTCCCCAACCTGCATGAGCTGCTTGAGGTCCACGTTGGTCTTTACTCCAAGCCCGTTCAACATGTACACAACGTCCTCGGTAGCTACATTCCCTGAAGTGCCATTGGCATATGGACAACACTCGGACCCGTGATCGATGAGTCCACAGTAGAAATCCCATCTGTGCATAAGCTCAAAAGACAAATAGTTTAATGAACAATTGTTGAGATGTCTCAAACAAATCTTATCAGACAAGAATCAAAATCTGACTGGATATTGTACAACTCGAGATGTAAACTTGATAGTTGAGAAGGGTTTCTTAATTCTTACCTGAAGAGAGACAAAAATATTGGCAAGGGCTTGTCCATAAGTGTCATGAAAATGGAATGCAAGCTTATCGACGGGCACAATGTCCATGACTGCTTCTAGCATGTGAACTACTGTACCCGAACTGTAGGTGAGCCATAAGTTAAACTCGAATCTGTGGTCAAAAGGAACTAAATAGAAGTACTAACTGAATCTTAACAGCATTCTGTTTTGGTCAAGCATTAACGAAACGATAAAACTTAGAGAAACTCCCGCCTATTAGATGAGTAATTCAGCACTGATGATTATAATTGTGGAAGTTAATTCTGATTCCGGACATGATATGAGTAAGAAGAAGTAGAACCGAATTTTCATTTCATGCTGAACCAAATGTATAGGGGTTTCGCAATCCATCGTTCCATTTCCAGCTCCATGTCATTCCAATTCCAATATTCTTGCTACTTCCAGTGCTCGGTAAGAAGGTACTGAAAGGGAATAGAATGAAATGGAATCGATGCTCACTCCTAGTTGTTTCTATTCATCTGTACTAGGACGATTTTAGGACTGGCACCGAATATAAAAAAACATAAACCAGACAATCAAAAACAAATTTCATGCAATTCATAGATTACTAGGAGTACCGACACCAATTGTATCACTAAGGGAATGGAGGTACCATTCCTTCCACTGGACACCCAACAAGACAGGATATATATCTGCAAAGGCGAGTATATGATGAGTAACATGACAAAGAAAGGAAGAAGAAATCAGAATTTTCAGCAATATATAAGTGCGATGCAGAATTTTCAGCAATATATAAGGGAATAGCCGTAAGTGCGATGCAGAATTTTCTCCGGTATTGATGGAAAACGGGTTCGAAAATAAGTAATATATATCTTGCGTGCAGATTGGGAATCCTCTTCCGGAGTTCGACTTCAATTCCCAGGCCAAGTACTTGTGGTCCCATGGGCTGATCTCAGATTCGACCTATGAGAAGTCACCTTCGTGTGCAACTTCTCGACCATCCTAAGGCAAGCAGCGAGAGGCACTCTGACTCCGGTTTGCCAGAATGTGATTAACCTTGTTGGAAGAGAAATCGGCAACTTCATCGACACACATGTAATCTTCCTCGATGTCTGCTTGTCGTCCGCCACTTCTCAGTCTATTAAGCTGAATCAACTGGTAAGGCTTTCCGACTATTTTTTCCCGTCTAATGAAACTTGTTATTCGTAATAGTGGAACTCATATTTCGGCAAGAAACCAAGGAGATAGATGTCTGCGTAGAGTATGAGACATTTAAGTACTTGAACAGGAAAGATGTGCAGGCAGCTTTTCATGCTCGGGTGGTCGGTGTCGCAAGATGGTCCATTAGCAGCGAGTAACTATTGATTTTCTACAGCGGTTTCTTAGTCCAAAAATGATGTTGAATAGTGAGATATCTTCGACATCTGAGTATTATCTTTCTAAAAATCTCCTTTAAACAGGTGCTCAACTTTGACTACCAAAATCTCGAAGTGCCCATGATTCCGGTGTTGTCCAAGCTCGTAAAGTCTGGGATATGGGTTCTGGTCTACAGGTAATCCTTCTACATTATCTGTCATCTTTGCTCTTTGAAGAATTCCGAACTGGCGAGTTTGTGCCACCCGGTTTAATACTATTACAATTTTAATTTCTGCAGTGGAGATCAAGACTCTGTGCTTGCACTCACCGGAACATGAACAATTGTGAATGTTCTGGCAAAACAACTGGGACTGTACATGTCTGGACCATATAGAGCTTCGTACGAAGGAAGACAGGTTTTTTATTTTTTTTGGGGATGAATAATGCAATTTTATTAATAAGTGGTTGCATTTACATTGATTCTTAGACCTAAGTCTGGATATCCTTGAAAAGTACATAGCAAGTGAAAATTTGACAATGAGCCATATTGACCCAAGTCATGGCTGAGGGAGTTATCTATTCTAGGGATCCATGAAACTAACCTATCCGAAAAGAGTTCAAGCGATAAAACAATATCCGATACAATACTCCTAATCTCCCACGGTGAGTTTTGTAGGTGCAAAATGGCGTCTATTAGTAGCAAGGCGTCGCTACATAGCCAGATCTTCTTCATTCCTCGTTCTGCGGCTATGTTTAGGGCAAAGAGGGTTGCTCTAACTTCTGCCTGAAGTGGTTTGTCTTCATGCAATACTTGGAACCATGATAGTGCTGGTGGGCTGTTTGGGTGGTGCATAACTCCCGAGAGGCATGATCTGCTACTGCTCCAAGCTGCATCTGTGCTGATGATGGTCTAATCAGATCCCGTGGGCTCCTGTGATGCTTCGAGTTGCAGTGACCGCATGTGTGAGGTTTTCTCTTGTTGCACCTTGTTGTGTCCGCTCCTATTGTGCTTTCTGAAGGACCTTTTAATTCTTTTGATCGTTTCATAGAAATCCGCTATTTTTCCTACATGCAAAATATCGTTACGTGAGTTCCACAGTTGGTATAGTATGATGGCTACATAGAGAGAAAACATAGTCTTATCGAGGATATCTGATGAAAAACTATATGGAGGACAAACAACAAAATATATCAGATCGTTAGAACTGGAAAATGGAATGACACTTGAATGAATATTCCATGGTGATTTCCTCCACGCAACACGATAAAAGATACAATCACCATAGAGATGATTTAATATATCAAAACTGGTTTGGCAAAGAGAACAGGGAGTGTTTTCCTCGCTAAACCAGGGGAGGCTTTCACTAGCTATTCTCCAAAGATAGAGTTTAAAACATTCATGGATTTTTAAATTCCAATTGGCTTTCCACACTACTCCACATGATTTTGGAATCTATGTTGCTGGTCTATGAGATAGATAGATTTGACAGAATGCCTCCCTGATGTATTTGGAGTCCACAGTGCTGAGTCATTGTAGTCTTCTTGGGCCAGGTGCATATTGAGTATGCTTTTCACTGTTTCTTGTCCAAAGAGGCTCGTAAGAAGTGGAGCGTTCCATCTCTTTGGGTGGAAGAGCATCAGATCGCGTACTTTCAGTTCCAAGTTTGGTGTTACATTTGTCTTGGGGGAGGCTTTGTAGTCTTTCTTACCTAGGATCCATGGGTCTATCCAAGCTAAAATTGTTGAGCCATCACCTACAGAGAAACAAGTATTACCTTGATGGTGTCCTTACACCATTGCAGGCCTTTCCATATTGGTGAGGGAGAGGAGCGATTGGAGAAGTTTAGGAAGTTACCGTACTAGGTCTTTAGAGCCCTGCATGCGAGGCTATCGTTTGTTTTGGTTAGAGCCCATGCTGTTTTGGATAGCATCGCTTTGTTTGAGTCTTCTGTTCTTCGAAAGCCTAGGCCTCCTTTAGATCTCGGTTGACAGATGGTGTTCCAACTCGTTGGTGCATAATAACTACCCTCTTCCTTGTTTGTACCCCACCAGAATCTTCTTGTCAGTTTGTCGATAGAGTTCAATGTGGATTTTGGAAACCAGAACAGTGACATTGAGTAGATTGGTGTACTGTTGATCACTGAGTTGATTAGAGTGGCTCTACCCGCCCATGAGAGTATTATTGCCTTCCATGATGCAAGTTTGCTCTTGATTCTGTCAATGATGAATTGGAAGGATTCTTTCTTTCTCCTTTTGATGAACAGTAAGTTACCAAGGTATTTGGAGTCATTTAGTTTTCTCATACTCGGGATGGCCTTGGCATTTCTCTTTGTATTTGCATTTGCGTTCTTGGAGAAGAAGAGTCCTAACTTCGCGCAATTAACTTCTTGACCCGACCAAGAGCAAAATTTGTCAAGGATGTTCTTTATGCTCCTGATGTTTGCTTCAGTTGCTTTTGATAGAATGAGAAGTTCATCAGCAACATTAGGTGAACAGGTTGGTCGTTCTTTATCGAGATTATCGTTCAACTGAAGATTACTTGATCCGGATCACAAACATAATTCCTTGAAAACGGGCCCTGAGAGTGTCTATTCTTTTATGCACAGGTTGGTGGATGGACACAAGATTACGCATAAGAGGGGCATCGCATGAAGCTCCATTTTCACAGCCAGAGAGATCGCTCGTGCTCTTTGCATCCTTCGTCCGAGGGAAGCCCTTGCCTGCAGCCCTCTCCTCCTCCACCTCTGATGACCAAACTCCATAAACAACAGATCCAAGAAACTCCCCTGCCCCAGTTGATTCAGCTTCACAGGAATGAGAAGAGAATGTACCATTCATTCAAATTTCGAAATAAAGTGATGCTTATGAACTGTGTTACTCGCGTTTTCTTCTCATCTTTCATCTCTTTGGATTGACATATTTTTGCGAAGTTGATTCTTGCCAAGTCAGAGAGCCCGTGGCAGCATCAAGCAACCAGAGATAAATTCCAATATGCCGCACTTGAAGAAAATTGATTTTAACCAGAGACCTCTTTCGAATAACAAATACCACGAGGGAAAGGACACTGATAGGAAAAAGTACTTGAAAGAAACAGAAGCTTGGCAGAAAGTTCGAGAAATAGACAAAGCCCTTAAAATTAGGATCCGTGACTTCAACACTCGGCTCGTGATCTTATGCAATTCGACAGAATGATAAGACAATCGATGAATAGCCTAGATATACAGACTAGTCCAACATAAATTCTTTTCTGTTCGGATTGTCATCAATTTAGTGAATATCATCAGCCATCAAGGCTCTCTAGTTTATACAATGGACTCTTTCCTCCCCACCAAAGAGAAATTATACGTACAAGAGTTATTACTTTTTTGGGAGCTCATTCGAACCGGGGAAATCCAACTTATGTAGGGGCATTGGGTGAAGCCAGCTTGACAAGGTTGAGCAAGAATGATCACTCAACTCACCGAACTTATTAAAGCTTGGACGAATGAGCAGTACTTCTACTCAGGGCAACTGCAGTTTTCGACCCTGAGCGGCGGCCCAGGTGCTGGCATATGAAGTCCCCAGCCTGCATGAGCTGCTTGAGGCCCACGTTGGTCTTTATTCCGAGCCCATTCAACATGTATACAACGTCCTCGGTAGCTACATTCCCTGAAGCGCCCTTAGCATAAGGACAGCCCCCAAGACCCGCGACAGATGAATCCACAGTGGAAATCCCCATCTGTGCATTAGCTCAAAAGACAAATAGTTTAATGAACAACTGGTAGAGATGTCTCGAATAAATCTTCTCAAACAAGAATCAAAAATGAAATTGGATATTGTAGAACTCGAGATGTAGAGACAATGGCTGGGAAGGGTTCCTTAGTTCTTACCTGAAGAGAGACTAAAATATTGGAAAGGGCTTGTCCATAAGTGTCATGAAAATGGACAGCGAGCTTATTGACAGGCACAATTTCCATGACTGCTTCTAGCATAGGAACTACTGTACCTGAAACGTAGGAGAGGCGTGAGGTTAAACTCGAGTTTCTGGTCAACAGGACTAACTAATAGTACTAACAGCATGTAACAGCAATCTGTTTTGGTCGAGCATTAACGAAATGATAAAATTTCAAAAATTTCTGCTCATTAGAGGAGTTATTCAGCATTGATGGTTATGATTCTGGAAATTAATTCTGATTCCAGACATATTACAAGTAAGAAGTAGAACTGAATTTTTATTCATCTGAACCTAAAGGAGTTTCACAACAATCCATCGTTCCATGTTATTGCACTGGTCACATGCAAAAATTTTCCGCCTGATATCTAAATCTCAATCGAAGATGTCTCTGTTCATCTGTACCAGGATGGTTTTAGGACTGACTTAGAATTAAAAAACATAAACCAGACTACCAAAACAGAAATTCATGAAAATTAAATATTACCAGGAGTACCAACACCAATTGTATCACCAAGGGAAATCTCGGAGCAGCCCATCGCATCAAGCTCTTTTGCCACATATGCTACTTTTGACGGCGGTACCATTCCTTCCACCGGACACCCAACAACACAGGATATATATCTGCAAAGCCAAGTATATGATGAGTAACATGACAAAGAAAGTAAGAAGAAATGAGTGCTCTTGAGAGAAGAAAAAAGGGAGATATGTACCCACGAACTGGAATCGATAGTTTCTGAGCTGCCAGAGCAACTTCATAATACCGCTTGAGACTATCTTCGATGGTGCAATTGATATTTGATTTTGAAAAAGACTCAGAAGCAGCAGCAAAGACTGCAACTTCCTTGGCCCCTGCTGCAACAGCTGCTTCAAAACCCTATGCAGGTAGAGAAAGACAATTGCACCCCAATGATTCCACAAGTTAAAAGAGTCAATCGTTTTAGAGCTATGCTCGACTTGGGGCAACTTACTTTGAGATTAGGAGTCAAGACAGGAAACCTTGTCCCTTCAATGTTTCGAATGGCTTCCATTACATCTTTGGCATCTCCAAGCTGTTATTTAGCCCCATTCACTTCATTATTTCCTTTATTTCTGGAACATTTCACAGGAATACCAATACAACATGCTACAGTTCTCCAACATATCACTAGACTAGTAAAAGTGAAAAAATAAAATTGTTATCCTTTTTTCCATACGTAATTAGACCCAAAAACATATCAGTCAGAATTGGTTTTCATAGCACAACATGATCATAATATGACCAAAAGCACTAACAACCGAGTTCAAACCATGTGCACCAGTGCTAGGTGAGGCTACTAATCCAAATTAATACCAATCACATGGCCAATGTATTTTGCAATAAGTATGCGATGTGAAGAGTGATGAGGCAACATGTTTGGATGACTGATTTAAATAGAGACTTCCTCCCAGAGGCCTAGAGACCAATTGTAAACCATAAAGGTCTCTTACCTGTGGTACCCATTTTGGAGAGACAAAACTTGTGGCCTCAACTACTGGCAGACCGGAAGAGACTAGCATTCTTATCAACTCAATCTTAACAGAAGTAGGAACGATGTCCTTCTCATTTTGCAGTCCATCCCTTGGACCAACTTCTACAATCTTCACATATTCTGGAAGAATTGTCAAAAACTGGAAAATCCAGAAATAAATTACACAGTCAAATTAGGCAACATAAGGAATTGACATCAAGAACCGCACATCCGTGCTATAGATAATAAATCCTTAAACTAGAGTTTAGTCAAGGTCTTTTATAAGCTGTAACTTGAGCAGCTCAAGAGAGAGCAACCTGATCCACCTTATTAGAATCACCTGGTCTCTTAGTACTGCAAGTTGTGCTAAAATGACGAGTTGAGAACGACCGACCATCACAAAAATTATAGGCAACATTCTCCTTCCAACTCAGCCTTTCAAGTCCTCGAGGAGACAAACTTCCTCCTCCCTGTTTCATGTTCCTCTTCTCTCTTCTCCACAGGGATGCCTCTTCAGTATATTCTTGTCTGCGGATGAATAAGCATTCACAAGACCAAATCCATCACGAAGCAATAGGAAGCTCTTCAAACAGATTTGCCATAAAAACTATGACCAAACATTTTATATGTGAGATGTCCTTCAGTTGCCTCATATCAAACACTGCAATATAATGCATGCATGTGTTTATCGATAATCTATTGAGAAGTAAGCTCTCAATCCTTTTACCCATTATTAGCTTCACCATCACTATTTCACATATTTTATCTACTCAATCAGCCTTATACGAATTAAGTCTTACACGTTATCTGTTCGAGGATAACAAAGAGTCCTCCGGCAAAAATCTCCACCGCTCATCTCATCTTCTGTGGCAACACAAGCACTCGAAGAAAACCTGCCGAAGCCACCAGCTCCACTGCTCGGGAGACTGCGAAAGCCAAATGCTTCCTCCATATTCGGCTTCACCAGGAGACAGGCATGGTTAAATGATGTGAAGGGCCGGGAAAATCTTTGCAGAGCCTTCAGCTTAAGCATATGATCCCACAAACGAACTTCAGCTACTGCTTCCCAGTACTACACTAATTAACTGTAACAAAAAGAAATTGAAGCATCAACATTTATGCTGACAAAGATTTGATTTTGAGCATGGAAACAACAATAATCAGACATTCTGAATATGAACCACAATCATAGAGTGAAATTCCGACAGAGAAAACAATTCAGGATGATCGACCACGCCGGGGACACCGACTGCAAGATAGTTCCGATTCCGACAGAGATTCCAGCAAAGAGAGACTGATACCTCGGAGCATACGAAATAGACAAGAAACTTGTAAGACCCACTAACCCGTATGAGTGTATGTCGTGCTGATTTGTATTGCCGCAGAAGGAGATAGACATGAACAGCTCAGCCTGACATGGAATGGAATGGAAGAAGAAGAATTACAAACAAAAACTCCGATGAACAAACAGTAAGCGGGGCAGCCGTGAGATTGAGGAGAGTATTTTCATTTTGCACCATCAAACTTTGCAGTCTGGATCATTTCAGCCCCTGAATTTCCAAATAAATTTGCATCATTTGTTTGTTATTGTTATTTATTTATGAAATTCTAGTTCCGTTTGGAGGGATGGAAATCATTATTCTCCATAAAACGAAATTTATAGTTGATTTTCGTAAATATTAATTAGTAATCCTTTCAATTATTCACTCATATGTCTTCAATTCGTTATTTTTTAATAATCTTAACTTATATTTTCATCCTTAGCACAAAACAAACGACATATTGCATGTTATATTGCACTATTTCGGAGAAATTAATATACATAATACATGAGATAAGTCTCATTATCTCTATCAATATATCATCAATACATAACTAAAAACTTGCCTTGAGACGCGTGAATAATTACAATATAACCTATGATGCATAAAATATGTATTTGATAGGGGAAAAAAACTTTCTTTTAGATAATATAATATCTATATATATATATATATATGCAATATCAACCCATCAAATTCAAGGAATTCTAGGGCCTGTTTGGTTTCAAGATGCAATTTTAGAATCACAATTCTAATTTAATTCTACCAACTACAAAACAAAATAACTCATACAAATTCAAAGAGTGAACCCCATTTATACCACTTTTTTCCACAACAAAACAACATAACTCATACAAAATCAAAGGGTGTGCCCCATTTATACCACTCAAAATCAAAATCAAAATCAGATTTTAAAATTCTACTGTGAAACCAAACACAATCCTATTCACCGAAAAAGAGATTCTATGCCAATACCATTTCTAAAAGAAAAAGAAGGAAATGTAGAAAATGGGCCCAAGTAGGAAGAACAAGAACAGTTTGTAAAAACAGAGAAAAGCCCATTTGCGTTGGGCTTGGGCTTGGGCCTTGCTGAACGTTTGGAGCTCCTGATATGCACATTCCCACAGAGGATGAAAGCGTTATAGCATACCGTGTTTATATTGTACTGAATCGAATGGTTAGGACGTCTCTTCGGAGACATCCGATAAAATTGGAACCATACAGAGAAGATTAGCATAGCCCCTCCGATAAAATTGGAACCCTACAGAGAAGATTAACATAGCCTCAGCGCAAGGATGACCATGTATCATTAGAGACGGTCCAAATCCATTTTTTTTTGCCCCAGCAAGCTTTCGTTTTTTCAGTGTGTACTCTAGTATTTGAAAGCTTAATTATACCCCGACTAATCCAATTGAGCCAGTTCGGCCGACTAAGAGGTAAGGTTCTGTCAACGTAAATTTTTTTCATTCTCAATATTCGACCACGAGACCTGATTTAAAAGGAACAAGCACCCCACCAAGCTTTGTTCACTTCACATACTGAGTTTTGTTTTCTGCTACTGAAGCTGTCATTTAGAATTTAGTTCTATTTCCATATAGGTTCGGTATAATGTCTTCGATGGGAAGCTTCACGAGGATGAAGAAGAGTGATAATCAACGGAACTGGGTTAGGTGAAGCGAAAATCGCGAAGCAGTGCGACTTTAGAGACTGAAAATTCACTTCCATTATTGTATATGACAGAATGGAAAACCCACAATCTCAGGAAAAAGGCAAATTCTATTCACAACTGCAACATAGATTCATAGTTGTCTGCGACAGACGGACAATATAACGATGCACATGGTGACACGATCAAAGAGAGGAGAAAATGGGGACGCCGGGCAGGGTGGCCCCTGCATCTACTATGAAGATGTTGCCTGATACATACTCCGAGGAATCGTGGATTAAGTAACGAAGCAGGGATGTGAGAGCCGGGTCCGAGGTGCCGAAGGACTGCAGTGGGATGGTCTTGCGTGCCACATTATTGAGCCAGTTTTTCTGCATCAGATCTTGCGTGATCTCGGACTTGAAAATCCCGGGAGAGACTGAGTTCACCCTGATCTTGTAGACCCCCAGTTCCGCAGCCATGATCTGTCAATGACAAACATTCTCATCTAACTAGTTATGATCCCAAACCATGGCATGAAAGAATCATACTGGCTTCAAAAACGACGACAGGCGCGATAGCGGTTTAGCATCGGAGAAGACGATTTAAAATGTGAAGACAGGCAATACCTTCGTGATCGTGTTTACCGCCGCTTTGGAGGAAGCATATGCAATGCTTCCGGGGAGGTGGCCTCGGTTAAGGCCGGCGGTGGAAGAGATGTTGATCACGGAACCTCCTCGGTTCGAGTCTCGCATTCGAATGCACACATATTTCGAGACCAACCACGCTCCTTTCGTGTTTGTATTGTAAGTATGGTCCCATTCCTCCTCGGACAAGTCCAGCGGAGACTTCACATTCCCTAAGTCGCACATAGCAAGTCGGGACAATCGTCGATCATTCGAGCTCAATCGCCGGAAACCATTCGACTTAGAATCGATCCTAATGCCGGAAATTCACAAATTTAACCGGAATTTCTACTTTACCTCGAATGCCGGCGTTGTTGACCAGTGCATCGATGTGGCCGAAAGCGTCCCAGGCCCTCAGCACGGACCCCTCGATGGTGGGCCCGTCGGCTGAGACGTCAAGCTCCACCGCCACCGCCCGGGAGCTACTGGGCTCGGCCGCCGGGTCGGAGGAGGAAGCGGCCGGGCCGTTGATCTCGAGGCAGAGAGACTTAAGCCGGTCGGTGCGGCGGGCAGCGGCCACGATACGGCAGCCGGCCCGGGCAAGGTCGAGGCAGAATTCGCGGCCCAAGCCGGAGGAGGCGCCGGTGACCATCACTACCTTGTCGGGAAGCTTATGCCACGGCTCGAGCTGGTGGTTGGCTTGGCCTTCCATGGCGGCTGTAGATAGGTCGAAGGAGACGGAGAGGAGTTCTGATCAGACCGTCAGTGTCAGAGCCTTCCTTAAAATGTATAATAGTACTTTACCTCAGTGAGGACTGAAGAGTCTATATTTGGTTTTTCTTTTCTTTTTGTTTTTCGTTTTTTGTTTTTTGTTTTTACTTTTTTTATTTTTTTTGGCCTATTATTCTCTGATAGTAATGGGATCTTTCGAACATGACTCGCAGGCACCATAACGCGTATTAGTATTTTCAATTCAAGTGTTTAGTGTTTCAGTTCAAGTATCTAATATTTATTTTTGTGAAAAGTGTCTAGTATTTTGTAATACTCGTGATTGTATTCAAGTGTTTATTCTTTTACTTTCACTTCAAGTGTTTTTTATTTTAGTTTAAATGTCTAGTATTTTGTGTAATTCATTATAAATAGATAAAAATACTAATCACTTGAACTGAAATATTAAACAATTAAACTGACGGGCCAAGTGTGTTGATTCCAATTATAGGTGAGGCTAGGGAAATACAATAATATTAACGAAGCTAAGCTCAAAGAAGATGAGACCATGCCCCTCATTGGCGAGCATTTCAGCCTTTCCTTGCGGCCGTCGCTCAAGCCGTGAGATCCGCCTCATCCTCTCGAACAGAACACCGTTAATAACTTAATACTATTGATTCCCTAGAATTACCTCGGATCGATTATCTGAGCGACATAATTCTTTCTGATGTGCAAGATTCTGCACAGAGCATACTGTGCTGCTACTGTCACTGGAGGCGGTGTTTCCGCCAATGCGTCATCGCGACTCCAAGTAATGTTAAAATTCCCCATATGTAGTATAATGAGATCTACAATGGTTGATATTTCTATGATGCGTATTGCACGGGTTTCTGCTCACATGCTTATAGTGAGATTTTTATAGAAATTATTTGTATGCATTTTCGAATGACAAATTGTTGGGTCGGTCTCTCCTTTGTGGAGAGAGGCTAAAGCCGGTGTGAGTTTAAAGATTCACACGGACGAGTATCGGGCTTAAGCCTATGAACTTTTTTAGAGAGCACCCACGTAAAGTCAAGGGGTTAGGGCAACAATGGAGCAGAGAATTTCGTGAGCTGCAGCATGAAGAAAGCACAGCAGCTCAGCAGCAAACAAAGGAGGATACAAAAAGTCCGTCTCTTCAGTTCTGCTCTGACCAGCTCCGGAAGAATTGCTGGAGTGAGTTTGTTCACCTTCGGATCGTGCTCAAAATTTGAAATGTGGAGATCAAGAAAGGAGACCTGCAGCCTGCATTTTGAGCCTTGACATTTTGCCCTATGTTTTTGGTGAGATCCTTTCAATGCGAGTTCTAATCTTGCGGTTTAGTTGTGGTTGCCAAGAAGTTATTTCTTGATGAGTGTTGAATTGATTGAGTAGTTGTATGCCTCTAGTCGATGATAGCTAGAGAAGAACTCCATGTGTATTTCCCATTATTGGTTGATAATGGAGATTTGTGGGTGCCCTCGAATCGTGGTTTTACTCCTCACGTAGAAGAGGTTTCCACGTTAGATTCTCAATGCATTTTTGGTTATTTTACTGAATTTGTTAGGGTTTCTCTACTTGATCGATTTCCTATTAAGTTCGCACAAGAGAATTCATAGCCATCCGCTCAATAAAATGGTATCAGAGCCTGGTTTGGTTGCTTGGGTGATTGTTTTGTGTTGAATGATGGAGCTGGTTAATACAAGTAGAACGATTATGTTGAATGGGTCAAATTATGCTCTTTGGAAAGCAAGGATGGAGGATTTACTTTATGTGAAAGATTATTATCTGCCTGTTTTTTTCCACAAAGAGACCTGATAATAAAAGCGACGAGCGGTGGACCGTGATGCATCGGTCAGTGTGTGTGGATTCATCGGGCAATTTGTGGAAGAAAAAGTGTTTAACCATATTTTGGGGGGGAGACATGCCCGGAGATGTGGAGCAAGCTTGAGGAGTTATATGCCTGCAAGACTGGAAACAAGGCTCCGAATTGCAATGATGATACTCTGATGGCAGATCATATCAATGCTTATTAGGGCCTCATAAATAACTTAGTAGCCATGCCTGTAAAATTTGACGATGATATGTTGGGTTTATGGCTACTTGGGAGTTTGCCTGACCAGTGAAAAACATTTGGAATGTCAGTTTCTACTGCCCCTAGAGGTGCAGTTAAGGTCAAGCTAGATATGACTATAAGTAGTGTGCTGAATGAACAGCTGAGAAGAAAATCATTGGGTTCCTCCTCACAGCCAACTCTTTTAGTAGTAGAGAGTAGGGGGAGAAGTGAGAGCTACGGGTCCAAGAATAGCGGCAACATCAAAGGCGTGTTTGGGAACAAGTTTGCAAGCATTGAGTGCTTCCATTGCGACGAGAAAGGGCATATCAAGAAGTTTTGCAGATAGTGAAAGAGGGAGAACCATAGGAACAGAGGCAAAGGAAATGAGAATGATGACGGTATTGATGAAAGTAGCGGCGATGAACAGGTTGCCACTGCTGTTGAAGATTTTCTCCTTGTTTACGATAGTGAGATAGTAAACCTAGTATCCCAGGAGACGAGCAGGGTGATCGACACAAGTGCTTCCACTCATATGACACCTCAAAAGGACTTGTTTGCATCGTATACAGCAGGTGATTTCGGGATTATGAAGACGGGTAATGCCAGCGTAGCGAAGGTCATCAGAATTGGAGATATTGGCTTAGAGGGTTAGAGTGGGTCCAAACTGATTCTCAAAGGTGTGAAGCATGTTCTTGATATCTGTTTAAACTTGATCTCAGCTAGCAAGTTAGATGATGATGGGTTTTGCAGAAGTTTCTCCAATTGAGATTTTACATTTCTTAAGTTGCACATAGCAAGTCAAGACGGTTAGCGATCACAATCGCCGGAAATCAATCGATATGGAAGTGATTAAAGGTTCACAAATTTAACAACTACCCAGCTCCAGCAACACCACATAATCAGGGAAAAATCATCGAGATACTAGAATGTGGAATTTACCTCGGATGCCGGCGGTATTGACCAAAGCATCAATGTGGCCAAAAGCATCCCAGGCCCTCTTCACGGACTTCTCGATTGTGGGCCCATGGGCCGTGACATCGAGCTCCACTGCCAGCGCTTGGGGGTTACTTGCCTTGTTTCCCAATTTAGAGGAGGAGGAGGAGGAGGAAGAGACCGGGCCGTCGATCTTATCGCAGAGGGACTTAAGCCGGTCGGTGCAGCGGGTGGCGGCCACGATCTGGCAACCCGCCTTGGCCAAGTGCAGGCAGAATTCATGCCCCAGCCCTGAGGAGGCACCGGAGACCAGCACTACCTTGTTGGGGAGCTCGTGCCACGGCTTGTGCTGGGACTTGGGTTGGCCTTTCATGGTGGTCGTGAATCAAAGATTCAAATCGAAAGAGATGGAGAGCTGTGATCGATCTGAGCCTTCTAATTGTATAATTTATAATAGAAATAAATTCATCGGATCATTTATAATAGCCATTGTATGCATTTTTCGATTATTTTTATATTAACGCAATTATGATACTTAATTATCATGGGCAACTGTTAATACTATATATATATATATATATATATCAAGGACATCCTATGAAAATATATTTATTTTGCATCTCTTTATTCTAAGATAGGTAGTTTTCCACAACAAAGGAAAGCCCATTGGCGTTGGGCTTCGACTTGGTCTTGGGCTTAGGCTGGAGCTCGTTGTCTTTTCCCCCACCGTGAAGAGAGCATATAACAGTCTTCTTTATAAATAAGATTGAGTAGCTCGAGCGAGTCGTGTCCTTGGAGATACTGATAAAATTGGATCGATATATAGAGAAGTTTAGCATGGCCCCTGTGCAAGGATGTCAAGTGAAAGTCGAGAAATGATCCGAGTTTTCTTTTTCAAAATTTTTGCCTCTTCATGCTTCTTCTGAGCCACCGAAGTTGCATGTTTACTTGATATATCGAAGTTCCCCAAAGGGTCGGTATGATACTGTTGGGTATCCCTCCAATTTGGAGGAAGTTGGGCTCAAATTGTATTGGGCTTTTATCGGGCTTTAATAGGCCCAAGAACCCATTTTTGTTAGGGTTTATTCTTCAGCAAATCAGCTGAGGTATAAAAGCAGCAGCAGACTGCAGTAGCAGCAGAGGGTAGACAGCAGCGGCAGAGGAGCTGCAAGCAGCAAAACAGCACAAAGAACAAAGGAAGAGCAGAGCCGAATTCTGCTCAACAGGGGCAGCGCGCAGCTGGAGATCAAACCTCGATCGGGACATCAAACGAACTCCGATTGGGACGAAATTTTGACAGCAGCTTCACAACACGTGGGGCTAACTTCTGAACGGTCAGAATTTCTATTCGAGCTCTGTAGGTGCTGTTTCAGCTGATTTTGTGAACCACCCGGTGTGGGTGACGAATTTAGTATTTGGGTGATCCAAGAGAGTGTTTCTCTTGAGTTTGGTGATCCAAGGGTTTACCCTTGACGAAAGACATTGTATAATCTTCATAGTGGATCGTTGATTCGGAGTTGGTCCCGTGGTTTTTCCCCACTTTGGGGTTTTCCACGTAAAATTCTTGGTGTTGTTTTACTTTACTGCTTGTTGGTTGATTTGATTAGTTCCTATCTCGATTACACCAGTAGGGGAGGAAGATTAATTGCTGCGTTATTGTTTGGTTGAGTACATCCCTAACCCCAACAAGTGGTATCAGAGCTTCGGGTTAGAGAAGTTTGAGTTTTTTTTCGGTGTTTTCGAGATGGAGGAATCTACAGGATCCATGTTCAAGTTGAATGCAACCAACTACTCTATATGGAAGTCTCGGATGGAGGATCTTCTATTTTGCAGGGATTTGTACGATCCTATTGAAGGGGATTCCGCGAAACCCAAAGATAAGGATGACAAGGCTTGGGAACGCACAAATCGGAAGACTATTGGTTTGATTCGGCAGTGGATAGACAATAGTATTTATCATCATGTTGCTCAGGAGACAAATGCAAAAGCTTTGTGGGATAAATTGACAAATCTCTATGCGAGGAAGACACCGCAAAATAAGGCATTCCTCGTGAAGAAGCTTGTTCATCTTCGTTTTCAGGATGGAGGTGATATGGCTGCGCACATGAGTAATTTCCAGGATATTATTAACCAGTTGACGAACCTGGAGATAATATTACCCGATGAGTTGCAGGCTTGTCTACTTTTAGGGACTCTACCGGATAATTGGGACACACTCGTGGTTGCATTAAGCAATTCTGCGCCAAACGGAAAGCTATCGTTGGCTACGGTGACAGACAGTTTATTTAATGAGGAGACTAGAAGGAAAGGCACGGGAATTTCCATTCAGTCTGAAGCTTTGGTTACTGAACAACGGGGAGAAGTCAAAGCAGAAATTTCTCTTCCAAGCATAGTAACTCACGTGGCAAATCGAGGGGCAGATCAAAGTCGAAGACGAGGAAAGTGGTCACTTGCTATCACTGTGGAAAAGAGGGACACTACAAAAGGGAGTGTAGAGCTCTGAAGAAAAATCAGAATGGCAACGGTGAGAGCAAGAAGGAAGAAGGCACTACAGCAGTGGCATGTGATGGAGAGACCTACATCATTTGTGATGAAGCTTATGTGAATTTCACATGTCAGGACTCTACCTGGGTTGCAGATACAGGTGCCTCGTTTCATGTCACTCCTCATCGGGATTTCTTCTCATCTTACACTACCGGGGACTATGGTTATGTGAGAATGGGAAATGGACAGTCATGCAAGATTGTCGGTACTGGTGATGTCTGTCTAGAGACCGAGCTTGGCTGCAAGTTGCTTCTGAAGAAGGTGAGGCATGTTCCAGAAATTCGCCTTAACCTAATCTCGACGGGTCAGCTTGATGATGAAGGCTACAGTAACGAATTTAGTAATGGGAGATGGAAGCTCTCCAAGGGTTCGTTGATTGTGGCACGGGGTCAGAAGACCGACACTCTCTACAGGCTGCGTGCCAGACACAATTCCGGTCAAATTAATGTTGCTGAGGATTATCCTATCGAGCTATGGCACAGGAGACTCGGACATATCAGCGAGAAAGGTATTCAAATTCTTGCTAGAAAGCAGTCTTTGCCCGTTAAAGGTATGCACTTGAGCACTTGTGATCACTGTTTAGCTGGTAAGCAGAGGAGAGTTTCTTTTGTCAGAAGTCGTCCCTCTAGATGCCATCATATACTTGATCTTGTGCATACAGATGTTTGTTTTATGTCGGATAGATCTCTTGGTGGTGCTCTCTATTTTGTGACATTTATAGATGATCACACCAGGAAAGTTTGGGCTTACCCTATGAGAACTAAAGATCAGGTGACTGAGATTTTCAAGAACTTCCATGTAGCAGTGGAAAGAGAAACAGGCATGAAACTGAAATGTGTCAGAGCTGATAATGGTGGTGAGTATAGGGGTCCTTTCGAGAACTATTGCAGGACTCACGGTATCAAACTTGAGAAGACGGTACCGAAGACACCACAGCAGAACGGGCTTGCAGAGAGGATGAACCGCACAATTGTTGAGAGAGTTCGTTGTATGCTTTCTCAAGCGAAACTGTCTAAGCCTTTCTGGGGCGAGGCAATGAGGTCAGCGGTTGATCTTATTAATCTTACACCGTCAGTTGCACTTGATGGAGATGTACCCCAGCAGGTGTGGACCGGCAAGAAAGTATCATACAAGCATCTCAGAGTATTCGGGTGCAGGGCATCTGTTCACATTCCTCGAGATGAAAGATCAAAACTTGATGCCAAGGCAAAACAGTGCATCTTCTTGGGTTATGCACATGAAGAGTTCGGGTACAGGCTTTGGGACCCTGATAGCAAGAAGATCATCAGGAGCAGGGATGTTGTCTTCTTTGAGGACCAGACAATCGAGGATTTGCAAAAGTTAGAGAAGGCCAGTGTAGGCAATCCTCACGAGATCTCTATTCCTGTACCGGTTGATGTAGAGCATCCAATGGAAGAGGTACCTGGTGAGTATGAAGAAACCACGATTGGGGGTGAGATTCCTCAGGTAGATGATGATGTGACTACGGATGATACAGGCTCGCGGTTACAGTTAGAGCCTGCAGATCTACCTAGACAATCTGATAGAATAAGACAACCATCTACAAGATATCCGCCTCATGAGTATGTGCTACTGACTGACGGGGGAGAACCTGAGTGCTATGATGAAGCTGTGGCACATGAGTACAAGGAGCACTGGTTGAAGGCGATGAATGAGGAGATGAACTCCTTGTCTGAAAATCACACGTATGACCTAGTGAAGCTACCGCAAGGTAAGAGAGCATTGAAGAACAAATGGGTCTACAGGTTGAAGACAGAGAACTCGCGACCTCGATACAAAGCTCGACTGGTAGTGAAAGGTTTCAACCAGAAGAAAGGAGTTGACTTCGAGGAGATCTTCTCGCCTGTTGTCAAGATGTCATCGATCCGAGTTGTTCTCGCACTGGCAGCTAGTCTAAATTTGGAGATCGAGCAGCTCGATGTAAAAACAGCTTTCCTACATGGTGACTTGGAGGAAGAAATATATATGGAGCAGCCTGAAGGATTCCGAGTTAAAGGTAAGGAGCATTTGGTGTGCAGACTGAGAAAGAGCTTGTATGGGCTTAAGCAAGCACCTCGGCAGTGGTATAAAAAGTTTGACTCTTTCATGTTGAGCCATGGCTACACACGGACAACTTCAGATCATTGTGTGTTCGTGAAACAATTCTCGAATGGTGATTTTATCATTTTACTGTTATATGTGGATGATATGCTACTTGTTGGTCATGATATGAGCAAGATTACAGAGTTGAAGAAGGAGCTCAACAAGTCCTTTGCCATGAAGGATTTGGGACCGGCAAAGCAGATCCTTGGGATGCATATTTCTCGTGACAGATCAAGTGGAAAACTTTGGCTTTCTCAAGAGAAGTACATCGAGAAGATTTTGGATCGGTTCAACATGGGTAATGCTAAACCAGTTTCATCACCACTTGCTTCTCATTTCAAACTTAGCTCGAAGCAATGTCCTACAAGTGAGAAGGAGAAAGAAGAGATGAAGAAAGTTCCTTACTCATCAGCTGTAGGAAGTTTGATGTATGCCATGGTCTGTACAAGACCAGATATCGCTCATTCTGTTGGTGTGGTTAGTCGTTTTCTCTCCAATCCGGGGAAAGAGCATTGGAATGCAGTTAAGTGGATTCTGAGGTATCTCAGAGGAACATCCAAGGTGTGTTTACACTTTGGCACTGGTAAGCCGGAGTTAGTGGGCTACACGGATGCAGATATGGCAGGAGATATCGATTCCCGGAAATCCACTTCGGGATACTTGATGACTTTTGCAGGGGGAGCTATCTCATGGCAATCAAGGCTTCAAAAGTGCATCGCTTTGTCTACAACGGAAGCCGAATACATTGCGGTGACCGAAGGTTGCAAGGAGATGTTGTGGTTGCAAAAGTTTTTGCAGGAGTTGAGCTTGAAGCAAGAAAGGTATGTTCTACACTGTGATAGTCAAAGCGCAATTCATCTTTGCAAGAATCCCACTTTCCATTCGAGGTCGAAGCATATCGATATCAAGCTTCATTGGATTAGAGATGTGTTGGAGTCCAAGCTGGTGAAGCTAGACAAAGTGCACACCGATGAGAATGGAGCTGATATGATGACAAAACCTCTCGCTAGGGAGAAACTTCATGTTTGCCGAAGTATAGCCGGTATGCTTGAAGCCTCCAAATAGTCTGGAGGGGGAGTTTGTTGGGTATCCCTCCAATTTGGAGGAAGTTGGGCTCAAATTGTATTGGGTTTTTATCGGGCTTTAATAGGCCCAAGAACCCATTTTTGTTAGGGTTTATTCTTCAGCAAATCAGCTGAGGTATAAAAGCAGCAGCAGACTGCAGTAGCAGCAGAGGGTAGACAGCAGCGGCAGAGGAGCTGCAAGCAGCAAAACAGCACAAAGAACAAAGGAAGAGCAGAGCCGAATTCTGCTCAACAGGGGCAGCGCGCAGCTGGAGATCAAACCTCGATCGGGATATCAAACGAACTCCGATTGGGACGAAATTTTGACAGCAGCTTCACAACACGTGGGGATAACTTCTGAACGGTCAGAATTTCTATTCGAGCTCTGTAGGTGCTGTTTCAGCTGATTTTGTGAACCACCCGGTGTGGGTGACGAATTTAGTATTTGGGTGATCCAAGAGAGTGTTTCTCTTGAGTTTGGTGATCCAAGGGTTTACCCTTGACGAAAGACATTGTATAATCTTCATAGTGGATCGTTGATTCGGAGTTGGTCCCGTGATTTTTCCCCACATTGGGGTTTTCCACGTAAAATTCTTGGTGTTGTTTTACTTTACTGCTTGTTGGTTGATTTGATTAGTTCCTATCTCGATTACACCAGTAGGGGAGGAAGATTAATTGCTGCGTTATTGTTTGGTTGAGTACATCCCTAACCCTAACAGATACTCCTGATGGAAAACTTCATGAGGTTAAAACTAGCAACGTGTCCTGAAGCGATGAGCGCTGGGAGACGTTGATAGTTTTAACCTTCGATTATCTTATGATACCCAAGTTACAATTTCATTCAAGACTATTTTAGCCATGACGAAAGGCAGGCCACATTTGAGATTGCAGCATAGAATATTTATTCATTCATGTGGACGGAGAGAAATCAATAGACCAGTTCAGAGAGAGGAGAAGATTGGGACCCCCGGCAGGGTGGCCCCGGCATCTACAATGAATATGTTGCCTGAGACATACTCCGAGGAATCATGGATCAAGTATCGAACAAGGGATGTCAGTGCTGGGTCGACGGTGCCATGGTCCTGCAGAGGAACAGTCTTCAATGCCACATTATTGAGCCAGTCTTTCTGCATCAGACCTTCCGTGATCTCGGACTTGAAAAGCCCCGGTGAGATTGAGTTCACTCTGATCTTGTAGGGCCCCAGTTCCACGGCCATAACCTATTGATGAAAGCCATGCAATTGAACTAGTTATGATCAGAAATTGGGGCAAGAAAAAATCAGACTTTCTTTCATCGAAAACAAAGACTGCCACACTGGCAGTTCAGCACATGGCTGCAAACTTAACTGCATCTTTAGCCTAACAAGCGAATTTAGTCGAAACGATCCATGTCAAAAACAACCAATTGTAGTCGTGTTCTAATAAAACAAAGATCAGAGCATGATCAGTAGGCCTCTGCTTGTGGAAATTAAGCCACGTGAAAAAGATTGAACTGAATCAAACTAAACCAAACCACCAAATGCCCAGCTGCAGCAATACAAAATCATCCTCTAAAGGGAAACACAGAGAAGAAAGAAGACTTAGAAAACGGGATGAACCATTGCCTCGTGCATAGATGAGTATATGCCCCGACAGGTGATCTGTTTAAATATATGCCCATTTGGATCTCAGCTCCTCGAGGCCAAAAGGAAAGACAAAGTTCGATTCCCCTCACAACTTCCCCATTATACTAGCAAAGGCAAGACAAGTTTATTAAGGTTATTACTTTCCCCATATGAATCGATCAGTATCATTTTTATCTGTCCCGAAAAGAAATATCAAGTCTGCAAAAATAAAACAGCAGCAAAATAGCTTTGGCATTGATTATTTTCGAAAAAAAGTTTGACAAATGCTTGATATGGAAAAATCATTTATTAATACCCTTGTCATTGCGTTGACCGCTGCTTTGGAGCAAGTATATGCGAGAGCTCCTGGAAGTTGGCCTCGATTAAGGCCGGCAATGGAAGAGATGAATATCACCGAACCTCCTCGACCGGAGCCTCGCATGCGTATGCAGACATACTTAGTGACCAACCACGATCCTTTTGCATTCGTGTTGACAGTCTGATCCCATTCCTCCTCAGACAGATCCAGCGGGGACTTCACATTTCCTGAGGCGAATATACCGAACAAGTCAGAACCGTCGATCCACCCATTCGTACAAGCTAGAAAATCCCAACACACTTCAAGCAGATGCTATTTTCATTCCAGTTGCTCTCACTGTTTTTATTAACTCTGCTCCCTTAATCAAGTTCGCCATACCGTAGTTCGGAAATCATCTCCCGATTCTCCTACTTGGCGTTCATGGGAGTCAAGATCATAACTTTCTTCACCGATTACGCGAAGTTCATGATAAGAAACAGAATGCATGGCGGATCCGATCATGAGCTCAATCGACGGAAATCAACGAATTCCAAAGTGATGTCAATGGGCTAAATTCACAAATTTAACAACTACCCATTTCCAAAAACACGACATAGTCAGCAGAAAGTTCACTGGAACACTATGATGTGGGATTTTACCTCGGATGCCGGCGTTGTTGACGAGAGCATCGATGCGGCCGAAAGCGTCCCAGGCCCTCTGCACGGACCTCTCGATGGTGGGACCGTCGGCCGAGATGTCCAGCTCCAACGCCACCGCCCGATGGCCACCCGGCTCAGTCCCAGAGTCGGAGGAAGGGAGGGCGTTGATCTCATCGCAGAGGGACCTGAGCCGGTCGACCCGGCGAGCGGCGGCCAAGACCCGGCAGCCGGCCCGGGCAAGGTCGAGGCAGAAGTCATGGCCCAGGCCGGAGGAGGCGCCGGTGACCATCACGACCTTGTCGGGGAGCTGGCGCCACGGCTCGAGCTGGCTCTTGGCTGGGCCTTCCATGGCGGGGATGTGGGTGGAAAGAGCAGGAGGCGGCGGATGTATTCTTGGGGGAAGGAGGCTGAAAATTGCTGAGCTGAAAAGCTTGATTTCATTCATACTTAATCACGTACATATACTGTCGATTACATGAAAAAGGAAAGAATTCTAAGATATTTATTGCCTAATATGTGTGTAACTATTAACGCTAGTTAATATACAAGGACATAATAAATCTCCGCTAATCTTGGCTTGATATATTCTGTAATACTCCCTCTCAAATTGGAACATGAGGGTCTTGAATGCCCAACTTGCCCAAGAGAAAACGGAATCAATCTCGTTCTAAAGCCTTCGTAAAAATATCAGTAAATTGCAACTTCGTGGGAACATGTGAAGTCTTAATGAGGCGAGACCGAATGTATTCGCGAACAAAGTGACAATCTATCTCTATATGCTTCGTTCGTTCATGAAATACTGAATTTGCTGCAATATGTAAAGCAGTCTGGTTGTCACAAAATAATCGAGTAGGCTCCCTATATTTGATCCCAAGAGAATTGAGCAAACTTCGAAGCCATAAGATCTCACTGACCGCTCCCGCCATGACTCGATACTCCGCTTCTGCTGAAGAACGAGCCACCGTTGACTGTTTCTTCGTCTTCCAGGAGATAGGACAACCTCCCAATGTAACAAAATACCCTGTAATTGAGCGACGTGTCATGGGACAACTAGCCCAATCTGAGTCACAATAAACTTCAAGCTCCAACGATCTTGGTCGAAGAAAAATTCCCTGTCCTGGGGACTGCTTTAAGTAACGAAGCACCCGCATCGCAGCATCCCAATGTTCCTGGCGAGGATCTTGCATAAATTGAGACAAAATATGTACAGGATAACTAAGCTCCGGCCGCGTAATTGTTAAATAAATCAGACGACCAACTAGTCGCCTATATCGACTAGGATCATCAAAGGGGACTCCCGATCCTATTAACAGCCCATGATGTTGCTCCATTGGAAAAGGGGATGGTCGAGCACCAAGCATCCCACACTCCGTGAGAATATCGAGCACATACTTCCTCTGGTTAAGAAAAAGGCCGGATTCCATTTTGCTTACATCAATCCCGAGAAAATACCGTACCGGTCCTAAATCCTTGATGCGAAAACAACGGTCAAGATATCTCTTGAAGTAGGTGCATTGCTCATGGTTGCTCCCAACAACTATAATATCGTCGACATATACCAACGCTGCCAAAAAAATATCGTCACGATTAAAAACAAACGGTGAATGATCCGCTCCAAATTGTCGAAATCCATAGTGCCTCATAGATTTCTGCAAGTTTGGCATACCAGTTTCGCGAAGCCTGCCTCAACCCATAAAGTGATTTTTGAAGTCGACAAACTATTCCTTGCCCTCTGGAAGAGTATCCAGGTGGTAGACGCATATAAACTTCTTCATCGAGATCTCCATGCAGAAATGCATTATTCACGTCCATATGATGTATTTCCCATCCCTTCACTACTGCCACAGCCAGTAGACATCGTATAGTGACTAATTTTGCCACGGGTGCGAAAGTCTCATGGAAGTCCACACCTTCTATCTGAGTGAATCCCTTTGCAACAAGTCGAGCCTTATATCTCTCTATACTCTCGTTAGCTCGACGCTTGATCTTATATACCCACCTGCAATCAATTGGACGCTTCCCCAGTGGCAAACACTCGATAGTCCATGTGTCATTGGCCTCAAGTGCTTTGATTTCTTCCGCCATAGCTTCCCTCCACCGTGGATTAATTGCTGCATCTTGATAAGATGCAGGTTCCACATCCGAATCCAAGGCACTTACATATGCAAGATATCGATTAGATGTACCAGAATATGATAAAATATTGCTAAATCGAATGGACCATACTTGAGGATTTCGATGAAGTAGGTGAACTAGGGGGGTGTGTAAGACGGTGTGAATACAAACTTCAAAATCCTTCAAATATGTGGGCGTAGACCTAATTCGATCTGAACACCGCAACAAATGTTCTGTAGTCTCCACTTCGGTATGTGATCTATCAGGAAATTCTTGTCCGTCCATTTCTTCTGTCAATAGCTCGTCAAAAACTTCTCTTTGATTACCCATCGAGCTTAAAGAATGCGGATGCCCATCTTCTTCTCTTTCATCCGAGTTTTCAAATCTCGACTCCCCCTAACTTCTTACTTGATCGACATGCTTCTCATTATCAGTAAAGAAATGAACCCGAGCACCATCTTTCTTTCCGATATCATTCATCTGTAAAAATGGGAACTCCCTCTCACAAAACCGAATATCTCGAGTCACAAATATCTCATTATTTTCAAGATCATAAACTCGCCAACCCTTTTTGCCATACGGATAACCAACGAACACACACTGACGAGAACGAGGTTTGAACTTATCCTTGTCCCTCGGTCTATCATGTGCATAACATAAGCATCAAAATACCCTCAAATTAGAGTAATTAGGGGATCTTTCAAACAGGACTTCATATGGACTCTTACCTCCCAGAAGTGATGTGGGAGTCACATTAATTAAGTGTGCCGCCGTGGTAACACATTCTCCCCAGAATTCAGTCGGAAGTCCAGCCTGAAAAAGTAGCGATCGTGCAACATTCAAAATATGCCTATGCTTCCGCTCGACACGTCCATTTTGTTGAGGCGTGTCTGTACAAGATGTTTGGTGAATGATCCCTTTGGTAGAGAAGTAATTCTGTAAATCTCGCGAAACAAACTCTTTTCCATTGTCACTTCGCACTATTTTCACAGTGCAATTAAACTGATTTTTCACCAACATGCAAAAATTAATAAGGTGCCGCTGCGTCTCCGATTTCTCCCTTAATAAATATAACCATATGGCACGACTATAATCATCCACAATTATCAAAAAATAGCGAGCACCAGAAATAGATGCCACTCTATAGGGCCCCCACAAATCACAGTGGATCAGTTGAAATAGAAAAATAGCTTTATTCATACTTAGGTCAAAAATTGACCGAGTTTATTTTGCACGAAGGCAAACATCACATTCCTTAGTCATAGCTGTATTCAACTCTAAATTAATACCGTTAAACTTGACTCGCCGTGATGGATGTCCAAGTCGCATATGCCACAAATCACCCGTCTCTTCACTGATGACCCGATTAGCCTGCTCTCGGATAGCCACACTCCGAAGATAATACACACCCCCTTGGAGCTCACCCACTCCAATCGTCTTCCTAGTGGTGCGGTCCTGTATCAAGCAAAAATCGGTGTAAAATATCACAAAACAATCTAGATCCTTTGATAACTGGGATGCGGAAATGAGATTGCAATTAAATTCCGGAACCAATAAAACATCTGAGATGACGAGAGGGCCTATATGAATTCGTCCAATTTTGCAAGCATCAGAAACTCCCCCATTCGGTATGTGAATTTTTGGCCTCTTGGTAAGTAGTCGCGACTCAACAAATAAATCTACACGTCCCGTCATGTGCCTAGAAGCTCCACTATCAATTATCCAATCATGCTCAAAATTTACCATAATAAAATTTTTACCAGAGACTGGATGCATGTTATCATCATCTGGTCCCAAAAAATCGAGTAGCTTCTGAAAAGCCATGTCTGAAAGACGAGATAATTTGTTCTGCCCACTGCTGGCCTGCCCCAATTGCGCCTGATGGGCCTGCAGTCTGCCTATTTGATTCAGCCCTGAGCTGGATTGCCCAATTTGTGTATGATGGGCTTGCAGCCCACTGACTTGGCCCGCGCCTGAGTTGAAATGCCCAACTTGGGCCTGATGGACCTGAAGCCCACCGAAATGACCCGTGCCTAGGCCCATTCGTTGCTACCCTCCTATCATCGTCTCCCCCATCTTCTTCCCTGCAGATCCTCCCTTCGATTTCTCCTTCACTTGCCTTGAATCCCAGTTGGTCGGGAAGCCATGAAGCAACCAGCAAGCACTCTTGATGTGGCCGGGACGACCACAGTGGTAACACGTCTTGGTCGTTCCTCCTATACCTCCTCCTTGTCCTCCGTAATTCGAATTACCGCCACTGCCCTGCATCTCCAGCTTCCCTCCTGTCGCTCTGCTCAGAAATACTGCCCCATCCGGTGCATTACTTTCGTGAGATAAGACCACCATGTTCTGCCGCTCTTCGTGTAGAATCAGGGCATGCACCTTGTTGAGCGAATGGGCGGGTTCGTGACTGAGTATGTTCGATCGCACTTTACTATACTCAGACCCTAATCCCATCAAAAATTGATGAATCTTGTCCCGTTCTCTCTGAGCCGCATATGTTCTAGCCGCCAAGCAAGTACACGCCGGAATTTCGAGGTAATTATCTAGCTCATCCCAAAGTGTCTTCAGCCGAGAATAATACTTCGGGATTGTCATGCCTTCTTGCTTCAAATTGCCGATTTCAGCCTTTAATTGATAAATTCTCGTCTCGTTACATTGCGAATACCTCTCTCGGAGATCTTCCCACAAGGTCTGAGCCACGGTCGCGCAAGCCACACTGGATTGGAGTTCCGAATCCAGTGTGTTGAAAATCCAGGAAATCACTAGAGCATTGCACATGTCCCACTTCGCCCGATTTGAGTCCCCTTCCGGTGGTCTTGGCACCGACCCATCAATCATCCCGACTTTGTTCTTCGCTCTCAGTGCATTCAACATGGCTCTCGACCACGTGAGGTAATTCGACCCATTCAATTTGCAATTGATCAGGCTAACACCGATGTAATCTGATGGATTAACAGTGAAGACGGACAATAAATCAGTCTCTACGCCCCCCGAAGCCTTTCCTGAAGTTTCTACCCCCTTCTCCATCTCTGCCCTCACTCACAACCAGTCAAGAAGCCCTAAACCAGAGAAGATAACACTCTCCCAGAATCCTTATGCTCTGATACCATGAAAATTGCTGAGCTGAAAAGCTTGATTTCATTCATACTTAATCACGTACATATACTATCGATTGCATGAAAAGAGGAAAGAATTCTAAAATATCTATTGCCTACTATGTGTGTAACTATTAAGGCTAGTTAATATGCAAGGGCATAATAAATCTCCGCTAATCTTGGCAAGATATATTCTGTAATAGAGGCAATGATTGTTTTTATTGGGCTTTACAACTTCGAATAATGTCGGAATGAGGAATTACTAAGAAAGTACGGATCAGAAATAGATTTAAGCAGATTTTTAGTGGGAAAGTGTGAACTTCCAAACCATTTTCGTCCCAGCAAACAATAAAAATAACGAAGACAAGAACAAGGAATGGGTTGGTTGGGTGGAGTGGGGGAAGCGACGCGGGAGACTTTGAAGTCGACTCCTCAGAAGTCGCGTTGACTGAATATGAAGCAGACACATACTCCCCCCCACTGGGCAGGAAGATTGAACATGCAACTCTAATAAGAGTTTTTCTTTTAATTGTAAAAAAAAAAACTCTAATAAGTATTCACACATGAAATTAATTTTTAAAATTTTAAGTCTAACTTTAATTCTACTCACTATACAATAAAAGTCAACAATATAATTATTATTATTTTTTCATTTTCTTCAAATTTTTTAACCATTCAATTTAATTTTTAAAACTAAATTCTCTCAACTATTGATTATTTTTTCACACTTCTTTTTTATAATTTAACACCACAATTATTACAACTCAATTAAAATCAAAACTTAACTCTACTTAATTCTAAAACTAAACACACTATAATACTGTTTATAGAACTGGGTCAGTTCAAATTAAATTAATCGTATCATATTTTTCGAGTATTAGGTTACACATCAACGCATTGAAAAAAATAAATATTCACAAAAAAAAAACAGAAATTTTGAGTTAGATTCTTATTCGCAGAATTTCTTATCCTTCTATTCGCTTTTCTAAGTTATCTTCGTTTAGTCAACGGTTCTCTTTAGGGGCGGCCACGAGAAATGGTCAAAAGCGAGCGATTTTGAAACCCTCTTTTTTCCTTCAAAGTTCAAAGAAAGTGACTTTGGAACCCTTCTATGATTGATTTTATAATTAATTTTTAATTCTTCTTTCACTTATCTTCAATTCAATAACATAATTATTATTTTTTTCTTTTTTTTTAATTTTTTTAACCATTCAATTCAATTTTTAACACTAAATTCTCTCAACGATTCATTACTATTTACACAATTCAACAACATAATTATTACTTCCTCTCAACTATTCATTACTTTTTTATATTTTTATATTCATAATTTAACAACACAATTATTACAAATCAATTAAAATCAAAACTCAACTTTAAAATCATGGTTTGTTTGATTTCACAAACAAATTTCAACTTTAATTTTAACTCTACTGTACTTATCTCCAATTCAACAACACAATCATTATTTTCTTTTAACTAATCATCATTTTCTCTCAATTACTCGTTACTTTTTTCAAAATTCAATAACAAAATTATTACTTTTTCTCAACTATTCATTATTTTTCATATTTTTTCTCATAATTTAACAACATAATAATTACAACTCAATTAAAATCAAAATTCAACTATACTTAACTCTAAAATCAAATACATAAATTTCCAAATCAATTGCGTGAATTAATTCTGAATCCCCTTTTAGTGTGCTTGAAAAATTAATTAACTTATCGAAATTTTTCTGAATTTGAAATTGAGATTGAGATGAAAAGGTCTCATTTCGGTTATAGACCAATGGACTTTTTTACATTTTTTTTTCCTTATTAACACTTGGCATACATGCCTCATTGTAATTAAGACGAAAGTTGTACATATGGAACAAATTTTTAAATGAGATATGGTTTCTTGGATGCAACTACTAACACGGCTATTTAAAATATAATAGACAGCCGCTCAACCAAAAAAAAAAAAACAGAGAGAGAAGAAAAGCCAAGAGATATATCATTGATGGTGCATTTGGTTGGACGTAATAGGAATTACATTACGTATTTATTACGTACGTAATTCCAATTATTTTATTTTATTTCAGTAATGATAATTGCGATTACGAGAAAGCGTAAGATTCGTATGTAATAAAAATTACATTAGGTATTTATTACATAAGTAATTCCAATTACTTTATTTATCTCAATAATGGTAATCACGATTACGAGACAGCTTATGCTTTGTTTGGTTTGTTAGTGTGATTTTAAAATCACACTTTAATTTAATTTTACCAACAATGAAATAAAATAACTCATATAAAGTCAAATAGTGAGTTCCATTTATACAACTTTTCTTCACAACAAAACAAAATAACTCATACAAAGTCAAAGGGTGGATCTCATATATAACCATTTATACAATTTTTTTTCAAAATCAAAATGTAATTTTAAAAAGTTAATTACAAATCAACAGCAGCATTAATATTCGTAACAGAGTTTGAATACCCATGCTTTACACCCCCTTCGTAATCGGAATTCCCATACATGGTAGAAATTCAATTTACAAATATACCCTCAAGAGTTCATTTAATTTTCAATGTTTGTCACTCTCCTGCCGCCGCCTCTATGGCTCCTCCGCTGGTCCGCCACCTCTACCCTGATGTCACCGTCGGCGAAACTTTTGCTCCAGCGGTGGAGAACACCATTTCCGGCCGGTCTCAAAGCTGTGAAGACAAATCTAACTTTGGAATGGACAAATCTAGCATCCAAGGGGAGATCTCGGCCAGGAATTTGAGACGAACCCGAGCTGGCGAGCCACGAAGTAAGGATTTTCGAGCCACCTGGGGCCTAGCTGATCACCAGGACGTCTCTCTCTACAAGCCCGAGTCCTGTGCCCTGGGTTCGCCCTATCGAGGCTCCTGGAACCTAGGGTTGGGTCGGCGAGGGCCCACGTGGCTCCGCATCACTGGTTCACTGGAGCTCCGGTGAACCAGGCTCCCTCCTTTTTAGTAATTTTTTACCAAAAAAATATTATTTTTAATAATATTTTTAAAATAAATAAATTCTATTTTTTTTGCTGAAATTATAATATTTGTTGGATAGGACCATTTGGTTCTCCGTATGGGAGGGATAATTTTGTACTTTTATCATAAACCAAATTTGACAATTGTAATTTCCATTTTCCTTATGACACGCGTCCGAACAAATCAATTCGTATGTAACTTTCATTCTATTTCTTACTTCCTCATATTCGATCGATCACTAATTCCATTACCGCGAAACAAACGTTGCATTCGTATTTATATTGTTGAGAGGCCGAAATAGCCTTAATCCCATATCGAACAACTGGAATATTATCGTATTTATATTGGTAATCAAGAGATTTTGAATTCAATTCTTATTATGAAATTATTTGTACATCTTTATCAGTTATTTAAGATATTAGATTCATTGCAATAAGCTCGTGAGCATTCATTGTAACTAAAAAAATGAGTTTTTTTTTTATCTAAGAAATAGAGTTACTGAATTAGTTTTTAGGTTTCCTTTCATAACGTTTAAAACTACTCAGCAAAAAAACAGCTACACGAACGAAAACTGTTTGTTTTCGGGTGAGAAACGTTGGTAATTGTTGCTAAGGATGCTATGCATTTATCGCAGAGCCCTCTCAATGGTTGTTGCTCCTTTTAATCTCAGCACCCAGGTATGTATGTATGTACGTATATATATATATATATATATATATATATATTGTGCTTGCAATTGTTTCGTATGCGTGCCTCCTCGAGAACTTCTCTGTTTATATGATCGCAAATTCTTGTGGATCAAGACTTGTCGTTGAGTCCCTGCCTTAGCAATCGTATCAATTGATAAAACTAATTACTTTGGTATGATAACATACATAAAGCAATTTTAATCTCGCAGTGTCCTGCAAACCTGCAAAAAAAATGATAGACAAAAGGCAACTAAGTAAGTTAATTAACTCATATTTAAGCCAAACATTCGAAGTGAGTAATAGAAAAAAAATGATTGCCACCATTAACTACAAGAATGTGGTTCGACGACAAAATAATCTCATAGTAAATAGATTTTACATGTAGTGTAAGAGTTCAAAATTCACTAGAAATATCTCGTGATTAGAGCCATGTTGACTCATGAGCGGAAATAATCTCAGCCATTAAGCCACAAACATCCATGGTCGCACATAAAAGAAAATTTGCTTTCAGTAATCACACAAGTATGCAATCAAAAAAGATATCATCAATTGTTGCATAGGCCCTCAATGCAACAATAAAAAATAACATAAAATATTTTTTAAAGCCTGTATAGCCTCCTATAAAACATTCACCTTGTGGGAAGTTAAAGTCACTTGCAAAACATATATATCCTATATGCTGCCACACCCTATTCTTATTATTATTTTTTTTTTTTTGTAAGTTACCCTATTCTTAATTACTTATTAGAAGTGAATACTTGGATGCCATATTAATTTTTTCATATAGAGGCGAGTACTTGGATGCCGAGATCATGATTCTGGGATCTATGGTGGACCGAAAGATCAAATCCTAGCGGATCGTTCCATACCTAGACCCGGGTCTTGTGCGATAGGATGAACAGCCTTTCAGCACGAACCATGATCAGGACAAGAACAAGGGAAATAGCATTATTCCCCTTGATGGCTACATTTTCTTTCTTTCGAGGTCTCCTAAAATGTTTTTCTCTTTTATAATTGAAGGTTGGTTGTCGGGGCATCCGGGATGACGGATGTAACATCATAGAAGTTTCTGCTAGGAAAAGGAAGAAGCTAATTCAATATTTGACGATTAGTTAGTTAACTATCTTCTCTTTCATTTGAAATGACAGAAGGCAGGGCATGAACATAAGATGTCACAAAAGATGATTTTCAAAAGATAGTGTAATATAAGAAAGCGGCTTCACTGCTTTCGCATCACGAACATGAGATCAAAAGGTTTTGTGTTCTATTTTTACTAATGAAATTTTCTGTGGTCCCTAAATTCTCCTTTCCTTATCCCTTGTAGGTCCATGATTTCTTTTGTAGACCGAAAGAAGAGTACATGTTCAATTTTAAGAATTTTTGAAATTGGAATTGTCTTAAATTATTTAAATAAAAAAGAAATTATCGTAGATGTTACAATTTATTAATGATTAAATACGTATATTGTATTATTCAAACTAATTCAGATCATTAGTTATAAAGGAATTGTTAAACCACTTAAAACTAATCTAATTTTACTAGAAATTATTGTTTGAATTATTTGAAATTAGTTATTGCAATTTGAAATTTTTATTGGTTTCTGAGAAGCAAATTTGTTTTTTAAAAATCTAACTTAGCATTTGAAAATAAGGTTGTTACAAAATATTATTTTTTAAGAAATAGATTTGTAAAAGTAAGTATACATTGAATATCCCCCACAAATCTTTTAATTGATTAATAATTAAATAAATATATAATTCATAGTCAATGGTGGTAAGATTTTTATTGAATACATGTTTTTGTTTCAAATTAATCAAATAAGTGCTTAAATTTTAGTTACAAAATTAATTACAAGGAAAAATGAATGGGAGAAAGAGAAAAATACGAGAGATAAGGGACTAAACTACTTAATTGTTAAACTAAGAACCATTTAATGAATAAGTAAAAAAAATTGACTTAATAAAATAAGTCATTTTTCATTTATCAATGCTCTTTACTCGCCACAAAACATCTTCTCATCCTTGTTATTCCTCCACTCTTCCTTAAAATATTAGATGATCTTATCTCAAATGACGTGACGAGGAATAATCAATAAGAGTTATTTAATGAAGAATAATTATGACAATTATACGAGTAATTTGCACTAATTTTCATATTTCATGCAATTTAATCAGTGCTTCCTTACTTCTCATGGCGAGGTAAGATCACTAAAAAACTTATACCCTTCCAATACATTTCTTTCCTTAACTACTTAATTGCTTAATTTTTAAACATTTGATTTATCAAACACCACAATCTAATTTTATTGAAGTGTACTGTTTTGGAATTTGAAAAAGAAAATTTGTGGCTAATGTGTGAACAATTGCCATACGACATGTCAATAGGTGTGACATAATAGAAGTTATAATTAAAAGAAGGAACAATGGCAGTTCAAGTGAGTTTGAGACCTAAAGCTAAAATTTTGATATGATGCTTTAAACTTATTTAATGAAATTAAAATTTTTTTGTCTTACCTTTTTCAGATGCAAAATTACTCATCAAAATATTTCTTGTGGATATATGAAAATTCTTATGAAAATCTGAACATAATATATGCATATCAATTCTAAACCAAAAATATAAATTAAAAAAACTGAAGAATTGAACAACATAATTTGAGTATGAAAATTGATTTACTTAATTCAATTGCAATAGAGTTCATTTTATGTAAGTGCCAATAATTTTATTGCTTGCATACTTTTCAACAAAAAGGAATGGTTTTTTATTATTTTTTTTATCAATGATAACAACCAAGAAAATAAGGTGGTGTTCAATAAATTAGGTTCTTAAAAATTAGGCACTTATTCCACCGAAAAAAATTAAGCACTTAGCTAATGAAAGAAATGTATAGGAAGAAAAGAGAGATGAAAAGGATGAGAAAATGTTTTGTGAGGGGAAAAGAGTATAAATAAATGAAAATCTCTTATTTTATTAAGTCAATATTTTTTACTTACTCACTAAATGATTTTTGACTCAATGATTAAATAGATATAACTATTATTTTTTATTTTTCTCTCTTTCATTCATTTTCCTATGTAGCTAATTTATAACTAATTTTTAAACACTTATTTAAATCAATACTAATCAAACACAATCATTCTCTAGGGAAAAAAGAAGTTGAACATTATGGACAAAATGAGTGTTAAAGGGTATCGTTTGGCAGGGAAAATAATATTGACCAGTCTGGAGGGATTAAAGAATAAAATGATGGTAAACCAAGAGAAAAATAGGAAGCCGGGACTTTGGGAATAATAAGAAATAAATTGGGGTTGTCTATAATATATAGTGATGGACTATGGGGCCAATTTGGTGAGCCCATGAATAATAAGGGCCGCAGCAACTGGGCCTAGCAGATGGAAGGCCACAGCGTAGCATTTGGGCCGCAAACATTTTCGTTGCTATGTGTGTTGTGGGCTTCTGGGCGTCGCGATCTGTTTGGAGGGGAGTTCATCGCATTACAGTTTGCATCTCACTGATAGTTTTTTTTTTCCAGGGTGCGAATCCTAATATTCGAAAGTCCAATTGAATCACGACTAATCCAGTCGAACCGAATAAACCCATTAAGATTTATAAGTTAAAAAAATTAACTTAATAATAATAATAATAATAATAATAATAATAATAATAACTACTGCTGCTAATAACTATTGACAGTTAAAATGTAAAATCGATCTTGTCAAACTATCCATCTAATGAAATTCTCTATTATTAAACATGGTATAGCAAAGTAGCGCACGATTTCATATAGTAACTGATAGGTTTTAGATTCGATACTTAATGAGACTACCTTATCACTTTATTAATTATTAAGATTTATATTTTTTTTGTATTATATCCACGAGCCTCCCATATGACTTTAAATTTTCTATTGATCTTGTTTCCTCCGGTGGAGTGAAAAAGTATCAATGAAAAAATTCATAAAAATCAAGTGAATTTGTGTCAGTCAACCGAGTAATGTGCCAAATTTTGCTTCGACGGTCTGATTCTTGTCAGCTCTTTGTTAATACATCGTGCGATACAAACACCAAAAAGAACCACATGAGAGCTCCCCGCTCCAACTCTGCACTGCCTCCCACTTCGATGTATATCAGATGGGCCTGAAGCCGGATGTATAACATCTGTATCCAAATGCAGGATCCGATAAACTTTTCAGCAATATCCAGGAAAAGGATTGATGAAAGAACATTGTTCTTGATGTCGAACTACAATGCAACCTTCACCATGTCTGATGAATGAAAAAGAAGAAAAAGGAAGGAAAACAGCCACCTGTGATTTTGACTGTTATTATAGCGTAATAAATAAAAAACAAAACGGAGATGGGGATAGGGGAATAGAAAGTGAAGATGAAGGGGAAATAGGGGACACAAATATAAATGGGAAGGCGTGCCCGCAAAATTCCTGCAAAACCTCCCTCAGCTTTTTCTGTGCACTTCGAATGTGACCATTGGTTGTCGTTTCACATTTAATTCCCATAATAAATTATTAATTATAATATTCAGCTTCAAAAATTAATAATAAAACCCCCTCACAAATTATTTTATTAAATTTCAATTTAAATAGATTGATCCAAGTTGACACTTATTTCTATTTAAAATAATATGAATGGGCGACTTATGAACGAAGAATTCACGATTAGATAAATTTTACTTTTTAGTAGTCCGGCTGAATCGAACATAAATTAATAGGAAATTATTGAATTTTCATATATTAAGTAATGCGAGTGCTAGTTACCCGTCACTGCAGCACACGATTCCCTCGCGTTGGATCCGAGTATGGGCCGTGGCCGGGGACGCGGGAATATTTACAAGGAATCCAGGAACATTTACAAGGGATCTCCAATCTAATCAAACTATATTACCTGCTATGAATGCTATAAAAACAATTCTATATAAGAAAAGAAAAATAACTTTTTGGTACCCTACAAAAAAAAAAACTAGGAAAAAGACGCGAAAGTTAATCGTGAGATCGTCTCTTTTTTTTTTTTCTTTTCATTATCAAAATTTCTCCTAAAAATTTTCACTCCTCTCTCCTTCTCCTTTTCACAGCAGCATTCCGCCTCCCTCTTTATTTTTTGGATAAATATTTTTTTCACCTAATATCGTCTTTATTTTCTCTTTTGATTTCATTTTTTCTTAATTAGTGATTAATCTCTACTCAAATGAAATTTTCTAAATTTTCAAATATTTGTTCAAAATATTATATTCAGTATTGATTTATATCAAGATTCACAAGAGAAAATCACAAAATCAAAAACTACTTGAGTTGTGGGTGATGCGGTCCATATTTATATATTTATATATATATATCTAATTATATATAGTAAATATGATAGATGAGTAATTTATAAATAATGACATAAAACAGATAATTAATAATTCTCCAAGGACGGGAGGAAATCCCGGAAAAGCTGCATTTAATTGGCTCGTGACAATCTAATGCGACGTCATATATGCTAAATTATTGCATAAATTTCAAAATTAGATTCCCCTTTAAAACTATTTCTCAAATGACAATGGAGCATAAAATAAAGCAATTTGCACTTTGTTATTTCCACAGTTGAACGCCACTGGTCAGTATGAAGAAACCATGCCGACCATACCTTAATAATATCGCAGTAATGAGGTAGATTCGACCACAAACATGTATGTAGGTATAGCAATCCTTCGGTACGCTCAGTATTTGAAAACTTTCGATGAACCATTTCATTTTGATTCATAATTGTTTCAAAGCTGTTGTCATAGGGAGTATTTTATATCAATGGACCATTTATGTCTACGTAAACTTCAAATTTTCCCATAAAATTTCGAACTTTTCGTTGCATAGTGCGATGTTTTTCCTAGAAAATTCGATTATTTTTTTCGACGTATACCCTAGTATTTATAAGCATAATGGGATCTAACTAATCTAGTCATGATATCGAGTATTAAAGGTTATTCTCCTTAGTGCGCTTCTCGAAATTCAAAATTGCGTTACGGAAGTGAGTTGTTTACCACTCAACCAACACTTTTATTAGTTAGAAAATCAGATTATTGACAAAAGAAGAACCCATACAAAATAAAACCGCTTACCAGAGCGATTGGAAGATGCAAAAACACATTGAGATTATTTTGTGGTTAAAAAAAAAAAAGGCAGCCTTTTTCTTCTATTTTTAAATTTTCTTTTTAATTCCTTTATTTATTTTTTCCAGAAAGGATGCGTGCTTTTGATGCCCTGCCTGCCCCACCCTATGGCAGAAAGAAACAGCACTGGCAGAAGGTAGACCCCAAAGGCCTAAACCACGAGCGCGTGCGGGGCACTCGCGTTATCAGCCGTTGGTCTGTCACACGTTATCCAATCCCAAGCCAGAACGCGCGCGTGAAGAGATCGAGACTACAATCGCGCGTGCTCGCACCCCTCCCACCTGCCGGCAATTTAAGGCCTTATGGACAGCGGCGCCGCCCGCGACTGGACGGGCAAAGGTTAAAATTTTTGGTTTTGCTGTCACCCAACCAACCTGATGTCGCCGCATCCTATACCAATGTGACGTTTTTAATTCGGGGCCTGGGTCGGGGTTCTGATGTTATTGGGAAAGGACGACAGATGAAGAATCATAATTGCACGCAATGGATAATTTTGATCACGCGACGCGACCATCTGCCTCCGTACCATGTTCTTGAGGTTGGGGGGACCCGAATCTATGATGCACCTCCATCTGCCTCGATCATCTAGAATGGGGTGTTTGGTTCGGTTTGAGTATTGTTAGATTATAGGAAACAACAATATTAACTGTCCATTTGATTTCGTAATCTGATTTTAAGATTTTAACTCTAATTTTAACCCAATTCACTACACAACAAAAGTCAACAACATAATTATTACTTTTTCATTTTTTTTCAACTTTTTTAACTATTCAATTCAATTTTTAATAATAAATTTTCTTAACTATTTATTATATTTTTTATACAATTCAACAATATAATAATTACTTTTTTAAAATTATTTATTACTTTTTCACACTTTTTCTCATAATTCAACATTACAATCATTACAAACCAATATGTTTGGATTTAGAATTGAGTTCAGTTGAGTTTTGATTTTAATTGATTTGTAAAGATTGTATTGTTGAATTATGAGAAAAGTATAAAAAAGTAATGAATAGTTGAGATAAAGTAATATTTAAATAATGATTGTGTTATTGAATTATGAGAAATGGTGTGAAAAAGTAATGAATAGTTGAGATAGAGTAATGATTAAGTAATAATTGTGTTGTTGATTCGAAGATGAGTTGAGTTGAGTTAAAAAAATTTTAAAATCCAAATCTACCTTAAAATCAAAACTCAATTCAACTCAACTCTAAAACAAAACACACTAGTGAGTTTATTTGGATTCAAAAAAAATTTTAACTCAACTCGACTTATCTTTAATTTAACAACACAATTATTACTCTTTTTTTTCAATTTTTTAACTACTCAATTCAATTTTTAATACTCAATTCTCTTAATTATTCATTACTTTTTTCACAATTCAACAATACAATCATAACACGATCATTATTTTCTCTCAACTATTCATTACTTTTTTACACTTTTTCTCATAATTCAATAATACAATCATTACAAATAAATTAAAACTAAAATTCAACTCTAAAACCAAGCACATTATAAATCATCCGAATTCGGAAATGCGAACACTCTAGAAGGGATTACATGAGAAAAAGTACACATTTAATGCATCAGAAAGAGTCCAAGGCTCTCCCTCCGAATGGGATGAAAAGCAATTTCCCTAGGGGGAAAGTGAAGATTGGAATGAAAATTTGACTATGGAATCATCTTCTATGAATTATAAGTCCAAATGTGAAATTATTGTGTTTTGTTAATATATTGAATTGAAGGAATGGGGTAATATAATATCTTATTTATTTTTTCAAAGAAAAGAGGAGAGTTTTGCCGCCGTAATATAACAATTCTACCTATTTCAAATACAAAATTTTTACCAATCACGATTGTAAATTTTAACTCGAGAAAGTAATTAAAATGATTTTTTGGTAAATAAAAGACATTCATTCAAAATAATTACAATGATTAGTTTTACAATCAAAACACTATAAAGTATGATGTAAAGTTCGAACTTTACAAGGGATTAGTCAGGCTCATTGGTTTCGGGATACCATGACACACATTGAAAAAGTTCGAACTTCTCAATATAAAGTCCCCACTTTACATTGAACCAAACACCCCCTAAGGTGTACAATAGTTTGATTAAACAATGTGAATATGAGGATTTCCATACTTGATTGGATCGAGTCTACAAAGAAAAGGAAGATGTATATGGTTTAGACTCTGCCTAGATGATAGACAAATTACGATCAATTGTTGTGGTATATACTCCTCAATTGAAGGTGAACAGAATTTGGACCACTTTGAATGATGCATGGATTAACTTAGATAATGCATCAAAGAGAATGCAGTCAAGTGACGCATTATTGCTATTATTTGTCTGGTAACCAAGAGATTTCGAATTCGATATTTATTGTGAGACTACTAGTATCCATTTATTAATTATTAAAATTTTTATTTTATTATATTAGGCTCATGAAACTCTTTTATGACCAAAAAACTTATGTAATGTTACTAATGTATGCTAAGGAAAAGTAACTTCGTCTCGCTCTTAGTTTCCAAAATTGTCCATACGTCATACTTAGTTAATTGGGAACATTAAATCAAAGATATAATAGTAAATTTACTAATAACTACCTACTAACTTCACTGTTCCACTCATTACCCACTTTTTTCCTCTCAACTCTCGTTCTTTCGACATTTCTAACGTGCACTTCTATATTTTAGAGGGATACTTACTATTTTTTATTTTTGGTTCTTTTGTATTGTGTATTTGTACAGCAAATTTATTTCTTCATCTTTAATTGTTCTCTTCTTCCATTTAAGTAATTCATCCATAGTTTAACTAAAAACAATTTCAGAAATATATATTGAAGTACCTCAATGGCTTATATATATACATACTTATATATATATATATATATATATATGTTTTTTGCGCACGTTGAGCGGGTACCTTACCTCTATTATTACTTTACTGCGCACGGAATAAATCGGACATTGTGTAGTTTAGAGTAACGTGGGAGTTGATATGTGGATGATGTGAATACGAGATGCATGTTGGCTTCATTCACACACCAAAAGCAGTGATAAAATCAAGCTAGCTAGCTCTAACTCGAAAAGGCATATCTTATGTGGTTGTTGATTTTGACCAGTGCATTTCATCGAGAAGGCAATCTTTGCAACCAATGATATTTATATGATATGACATGATGTTTAGTGGAGACAGGTACCCGTTTTTGGTCCACTTTGACTTGCTTGCATAGGTTAACTCTCCATGCACAAACAAAAGCTTGCATATATATTAATTATCCCTAACTTTTCCAAGTCCACTTTTTACATCCATCTCTCTTGAATTTTGCTTGTCCTCACTCGTTGCCGTCAACCCATCAAGAATTCCCTAATTTGTTGTGACATTGTCTTTGGGAAGATAACGACAATTGAGGAGAAAATGCCAATGATGTGGATTCTTTGTCAGATTAATCACTTCATGCATCCTCCCTTTTAAAGTGTTCATGCATGACTTTTCCTTAATGAGCTTATTAAGATTTTAGATCACCAATCATTGTAAAAACACCTGAATGGTTACTTTAATCGGTCGTGCGACATCGATGTTTATACATGGTGAATCCAACTCTGGTGGCTTTTGTGGCATACTAATGCATGCACTCAGTGCAAGTGCTGTCGACTTTTACTCTTTATGGTTGGTATACAAGATCATTTGCTATTCTAGAAGTTCACTTATGTCGATTAGTGCTATTATATGGGCAAGAAGGAATACGAAAGTTAGGTACTGTAAAGATTCATCCCCAAAAAAAAAATCATAAGAGAAGTTAGGTATTGCAAATAGAAAACCCTAATGGAAAAAAATGTAGAAAACCCAGTTGATATTTATCGAAGTATATAAATCCGGCTGTTGATTGAAGTAATTAAGTGTGCTTATCTTCTAAGCGAAAATATTCCTCATTCATGTCGCATTCCAACCTCAATATGACAATTCTGCAAAGAAAAATTCTACTAAAAAGCATGTCGACTAGATGAAAAGAATAAAACCCAAGGTCTTATAGAAGCTTTTCTGCGAACATTTCCAACACGTGCGATTTTATTCGTTTTGGTGGTTAAACGGGATGGAAGCTCAAAACACGTGCGATTTTCAGAGTTAGCGTCATTCATGGCTTCTACCGGAGGAAGTATACTTTTTTCTTGGTGGAGAGTTGGCAGTATATCCCAAGTCATGTAACTGAAACTAAATACTTATTAAAAATAAAAGAAATTGAAAAACCCAAAATGAATTTCTAAAAGGACAAAAAATGAAGAATATGCCCATCGATGGAAAAAAAACAAAAAACAAAGAATCTGCAACATAAATTGGAATTTTAATTTCATTTTGGAGCATGATGATGAAAGATGAGTCCAGTACATGACACGTGCTATTGGTATTGGTCACGCGTGACTCTCTCTCTCCCCTGAGATGCTGCAATCATTCCCTGCATTTGAGGAATTTTTCGTCCTCATAATTCCTCTCCAATTTTTATTAATATTAATAATAATAATAATAATTGATTCATGTGACTAAACATCTTTTTTTCTTCAATAAAATTTTGAGGCGAGTTTTGTAAACGAAAAGAATTCATAATTTGTAAATTGAATAATAACAATAATAATAATAGATAAAATAGGTCAAAAGGTGCTTTTTTATGTGTTTTTTCGATTACAATACGATACTTATGACTTAGTATAAGAAAATTTTTAAAAAAAAATTAAATAAAGGGACACGGATAGTCCTACTGATGAGAATCGAATTCGAACCTCTAGATTACCAAGTGAGGGTATTAGTCACTACACTATATCTTAATTTCTTTGCTTTTTTATGCTTTAGATGAGGAAGAAAAACGCCTCTTTTTTTTTTTAAGGGAAGTCATCACTTTCCCTTTTTTGTTTAATTTTTTTTATAGCGTATTATCATTACCAACAGCCAAGCTTCGTCTGTCTGGTAGCTGTACGTGGTATGTGAATTCACTTTCTGATTTTTGAAAAAATAGTAAAATAATATTTTTGAACTTAAATATATGCAAAGTTTTTTTATGACCCCTCCAACCACTCATCAGAGTGAAATATTAAGCATATAGTTTTATCAGTATCAAAGAATATCTAATATACGTAAATATAGGAGAAGCATTTCGCACCATCTTACAGATTATTACTCAGTCATATAGGGTAGAAAAGAACTCTAAAATTATGTTAGAAGGCCTTTGGTACATTTCCAGTAATCTTTATAGTAATAATCTGATTTCAAAATTAATTACTATTATAGAGTTGATCGGGTATAACAAAATTGAATTCTTGTGTTGTGACCGGAAAAATAAAAAAATTAATTCTTGTCGTACAATGGTGGACTAAATTAAAATGTTAGCATTTTTATATCAAATTCAAAGTTTAAAAAGTTCTTCATCCCTATAACCCTACTTTGGGTAATTACTTGTATATCCATTAATTTACCTTGACCCCGGTCTTGGCTAGTAACTGGGTTCATGAATTCTGGTCGGCAGACGGTACGAGCTGCAAGGTACATTGAACTAAAAGTGTTGGTTCGGAATCAAGGGATTTCTGCGTTCGATACTCTCTAATGGGATTTTTATTCCATGTTTCACTTATTCAATTTTTATGTTAGATCCACGGACATTTTATACGATCGGAGAAAAAAAAGAAATTACGTCCTATTTTTATATTATATTATTTTTATCTTATGTATAAATATATATATATATATATATATATATGAAACTTTTGTAGCCAAGCTGATAAGAAAGCTAAGTTAAATATAGGCGGCCAGTCACAAGTACAATAACCATAGGCACACATTATGACCCGCAATATTTCGTTTATTTGTGCTCGAAAAAAGTAAATATGTCTCAATAATTAATTAGATAGCTATAGCTAGTTGTAGAGACAGATTTGTTATAGATACAAGAACAGCGCCTAAATCGGCGGACAAGATTATATCATATTCGCCTTGTCCACGAAGCTCAGGGCGTACGCGAATGAGCCGAGCTAATGTTTCAAGCTCGGCAATTGATTCAACTGGAAATTATTTTCAGGGCTCGAGCTAGGCTCCAGCTGTAACATACGATGTCGGACAAGCTCAACACGGGCTGGATTTACTCCGTCGAATCGAATTCATTATCCATGATAAATATTGAGATATGTTAGACTAGGAGATATGGTTATTTGGTTTGCAAATGTGATTTTAAAATCAAAATTTTAACATAATTCTATCCATAACAAAATAAAATAACTCATACAGTCAAAGAGTGAACCCCATTTATATCACTTTTTTCACAACAAAATAAAATAACTCATACAAAGTCAGAGGGTGGACTCCATTTATACCACTTTTTTTTCAAAATCAAAATTTAATTTTAAAATTCTACTTTGAAATCAAACGCAGTATAAATCTTCTAATTCAATGGCAGTGTCAAGTTTAAAGAGTTCATAAAAAAAGCATAAAGTTTAAGGAGATTGGTGAAAAGACACGTTAGTATCTTCAAATTTAACACAACTTATTAATAAACCCGAGCAAAACTAATTAACATATAATGATAATAATAATAATCATCATCTTATGGTTAGCCATAATTTTTTTTTATTTCTCCTTAATAGAACAAAAAGAAATTCCAATTCCATGCTTTAGCAAACCGATTCAAATATTTTTTTATTTTTATTTTTTGTAATGAATGATAAGAAAGCTATAAGAATATACTTTCTGGTATGCTAACAAAACATTACATTGTGCGATCAAAATCAAAATCTAAAAAGGTTGAATTTTACTGACCCAAAGAGATAAATACAAGACAAAAATTAAAATTGAAAAAAGGGGGCAAAAAAGTGATCGACCTAGGAAGAACGAGTGCCGATATCTCCCGACATTGATAACAAAAGGCCAATAAAAAAGAACACATCTTTTTTGGTCCTTTTTTCGGTGCCAGGAAACAGAAAGGACAATGAAATTTTTATTTTACAGACGGCAGCGATAGGTAGAATCTTTCGAAGGCTCTACTCTCTTTTTATGGTTTGAATTTTTACTAATATTCCATGATTTTATATTTTTTTTCAAATTTATCATACATTTTTTAAAATTATCAAAAATCTCCCATGAAATATTGACGGAAGATATAACGGCGGGATAGATTTAAAAAAAAATATAAATCATGAAATATTTTTAATATTTTTTAAAACATATAATAGATTTGAAATAATGATGAATTATAGGATATATGGCGTAATTTACCTCTATGATTTTCCATCTTCTTCCTCTTTTTTACTTGCAATGCTGCTTGCCCTTTCTTAAACACATATAGAGGAAAATGCATACTCATCAAAAAAAAAGGGGGCAAAAATGCTCTTTAACAAGGTTTACAAAGCTCTTCGACGAGTAACTAAGCCTATTAACTTGGGGCTAATTTTGCTCAGAGGTGCTTTCAGCGGGAGAGTAATTTAGAGCTTAGTTTACTGTTGAACTACGTCCTTATGATTAAGGTATTTAATGCTTCTTACTTTCCCCAAAGTCTAGCGAGGAATTTATGTGAATTGGAGCATCCATCCCCATCTCACAACTCAAAATAGGCAACAACATTAACTATTGTCTTTAAGTGTCTCACAAATGGTAAATCCCCTTTCGTATAATTTGTCATGTGAAGCGAGATGCCGTGCAAATGTACCTTATATGAATTGATGATCTTTAAGAAAGGGATCTTGTCTGATGGCATATAATCTCGATTAAAATGGAAAAGTAGCAAATCTCGAATTGAGCTGAATTAGCTGACTTTCTCATTGATTATGAAGATGAATATATGGTGAATGCCTGGAGATTCGTTAGTGAATGTCTCCCCTAGTTCTCACAGAGCGAAACACGGTGTCCCTTCGTAAAATCGGTTGTGATAACTATGCTCACCTACACGATGAATGTATTTTTTATCGTATTGTTTGGAGGGAATCATTATAACAATTGATTGTTGACAACTTTCCTCGTGATACACCTGCTGATGTTAAATTCATTATCCAAGCTCTTGTACTAAATGACAGATGATCATATCCTTTTTAAACTCTATGGAGCCATTGTTCCCTACATATTATGGAACTTACAAAATAAATGTGTCTATGCAGGGACCTAGGCTGACATCGATCTTACGCTACGAAAAATCTGTAAATCCTACGCAGAGCATTCTGGAAGGAAAGATCCTCACTGCCCTGTCGATCCTGTTTGCCTCCCAGATCACTTAGCAGTCGATGACCCTAGGCCCCATCGACAAGTTCCTCCCCCAAGCACATCCACAACTGCACAACGCTTGACCGAAAAACCAGCTGATTTTTTTCTCATCCAAATATCGAATCCCAATAGCATAACACTTGAACGATGGATGGTGGAAAATCAATTATGACATTGCTTGGAGAGGTTATTGTGGAGAAGTAAAATGTGATAAATCTCACATCGGAAAAAAAAAAGGAAAATCCATGGATTAATATATGGCTTGGGTACCACCACTTATCAGCTTGAGCATTTAAGTGGAAATGGGCCTAAGTCTGTATAAGCCCATGGAAATTTAATATGGTATCAGAACCTAGATTATGCGTATGCGTGCCTACGTGCGTGTGCGCACCCACACCACGCCAGGCTTAGTATGTCGAGTGCAGCCAAAGTGTGCGCCTCGTGTTAGTCCCCCATCGCCCGAGCACAGAAGAAGAGCCCGACTCGAGATCAATTGTTGAGGGTGGGTGTTTAAGGGCACGTGACAACGTGTAGGTAAAAATAGACTACACATTGCACGTGAGGGCGAGTGTTGAGGAGTAAAATGGGATAAATCCCACATCATAAAAGAAAAGGAAAATCCATGGATTAATATATGGTTTGCGTACTACCACTTATCAGCTTGAGCTTTTAAGTGAAAATTGACCCAAGCCTGTATAAGCCCATGGAAATTTAATAGTTACAGTGGTGCTACTACAGGTGTGGCATAACACCACCATAGAGACATAATTCTTTCATGGTAGGCACCGGTTACTGCGTGCATCCCCCTTACAATCCGAAGCACATGCTATACTCATCGTGGCCTCACTTGCACTCAACTTCGGTTGGTCGAAGATTTGGATTGAAAGTGATGCTTTAGTTCTCGTTAATGTTATTTTTAACCCTTGGAATGTTTCCTCAGTTACTAAGAACCTTGTAATAGACATTAAACAGCTACTTTTCTGGTTCTCGGATTGGCATTGTATCTGGGGTTCCTTGGTCATCTAACCCTCATTCTTATAACCTATGTCAATCAGGCATTAGGTTGAATTTTGTCTCCCTTTGTATGTTTAAGGGTTACCCTTGTAACAATGCCCAAATATATGAATAATATGATTAGATATTTACCCAGCAAAAAAATGAAGATGAATATATACGCATTGTATATGCTTGGCAAAGCAGAAATAATCTGAATATGGGAGGAAAAGGAACTAACCTAATCGGGAGAAGTGGTAAAACTAATATACAAAGGGAATTCCAATATACATGGAAAATATTCCGTAAAATACATGAAAAATATTCATAACACTCCCTCTCAAGTGAGAATGAAGGTTACGAATTCCTAACTTGCCGAGAAGAAATAAGAATCGATCACTTTTGAGAGCTTTGATGTAGATATCTGCGAGTTAAAGACGCGTTAAAAATGCGAGCAATAGTGATGGCGCGAGACTGAAGATGATCGGATGAAATGATAATATATTTCAATATGCTTGGTGCATTCATGAAATAGGGGTTTAAAAGCAATATGGAGAGCAACCTGATTGTTACAAAATAATCTCATGTGTGCTCGATGAGTAACTCCCAAGGTTGTTAATAAAGAGCATAACCAAAGCAACTCGCTAATAGTAGCAGCCATGGCATGATATTCAGCTTCAGCGGATGACTGTGAAATGGTTGTATGCTTCTTGGTTTTCCAGGAAATGGGACTGCCTCCAAGTGTGAGAAAATAATCAGTGATGGAACGGCGAGTGGTGGGAGAACTTGCCCAATCCGAATCACTCAATGCTTCAAATGACAAAAAATACGGTTTAAAGAAAAGACCCTGGTCTGAAGATTGCTCCATAGTGTACTTATGTTGACAAAAAGAACAATCCAGGGTCATGCTGAGTGACTCTTATCCCACTAAAATATGTGAGAGTAGGTTCTTAATACGGAAACATTGGTTTAGATACTTCTTGAAATGGACCACTGAGCAGCATCATTGCCTATAAGTATGAGGTCATTGGCATATACTAGAACAACAAGAAAAAATGGATACTCTTGAAAAGGTATATATGGAAGGATCAGTCCAAGATTGTAGAAAATCATACCCGAAGAAGAGAACTAGCGAATTTAAAATACTAGTTCTGAGAAGCCTATCTGAGACCATAAAAGACCTCATTTTTATATTGTGTCTTTTGTCTATAGGATACGAAAATAATCAAAGAATGACTACAAACTTTCAAAGACGTTGTGTTTGATATTTACGACCAACTAAATTATTATAATTTTTTTTTGTTTAAAGAGTACTCTTAGTTTGTGCAAGTATAGCGAAATTTAGGTAAAATGGCACAAAAGTCCCTTCAATGAGAGTCAAATCTGTGACCTTATGGTTCCATATCGATAACTTGTGTCATTGCACAAAATTCATTTCCTCTATTATAATTCATTTTCATGTTCTTTGATTTGTATCATGGTATGGGTAAAACTCTCTTTATTATGAATTTTTTTATTCATAAAACTCAAACTCTGAATCTTATTTGATTTTTTTCGATTACAAGGGAGGCTCATAAGATTCGTACAATGAAATAAAAATCATGATAGTCTAGTAGCTAATAAAGGGACACAATTAATTCTACTGTGTACCGATCCTGTAATCTCTAAATTACTAAACGAGAACGTGCATCATTACAATATATTTTTGGATAACTCTGAACCTGATTTTAAGTGAATAAGTATCGCATCATTTGAATAAATATTTGTAGGTAATTTATTTCATGTTGCCTGAGCTAATAATTGTTATAATTATATTTCTAATTATATTCCCCATTCCCTCCCCCTTCCCACTATAAAGGTGCCCGGCTCCTCCTCCTTGTCAACTATTTTGAGCTCTCAGCCTCTCCCTCACTCACTGTCTCTCTTCCACTCAAAAGCCCCTCTAAAGCCGACCTTTTCATTCCCCCTGTCTGCCACGAAAAGCCCCACCCGCCCGCAACAGTTCTACCTTAACTCCATTCCTTCTCCCGGCTCCGCCAAGTCACATCTCAGGCCCCTTCCCGGCGGCTGTGCAGCCACCCATACTCCCCCCTCCGCCAAGTATTAAATGGGCTGACCTCATTCATCGACTCCTCTGCACGCCCACTACCGTACCACATTCCCCTTCGCCAGAGACAGAGCAAGAGAGACCAGATTCTCCGGCGAAGAAGATGATAACGTGGACGGACCTCTACCACGTGCTGACGGCGGTGGTGCCGCTGTACGTGGCCATGATACTGGCCTACGGGTCCGTGAAGTGGTGGAAGATCTTCAGCCCGGACCAGTGCTCAGGAATCAACCGGTTCGTGGCCCTCTTCGCCGTCCCTCTCCTCTCCTTCCACTTCATCTCCACCAACAACCCCTACGCCATGAACTACCGCTTCATCGCAGCCGACACCCTCCAGAAGCTCATCGTCCTCGCCGTGCTCGTCGTGTGGTCTCGCGTGAGCTCCCGCGGCTGCCTCGAGTGGTCCATCACCTTCTTCTCCCTCTCCACCCTCCCCAACACTCTCGTCATGGGCATCCCCCTACTGAAAGGGATGTACGGCGCCGACTCCGGCAGCCTCATGGTCCAGATCGTCGTCCTCCAGTGCATTATCTGGTGAGTTCCCCCAACTCTTTTCTTCTACTCTGTTTTTTTTCCCCCGTTTCCCGATGGTCGGAAAACTGGCTGTGACATTGTGTCTTGCTCCCCTGTTCCGCAGGTACACCCTGATGCTGTTCCTGTTCGAGTACAGAGGCGCGAGGCTGCTCATCGTCGAACAGTTCCCGGACACCGCCGGGTCCATCATCTCCTTCAGGGTTGACTCCGACATCGTCTCCCTCGACGGGAAGGAACCGCTCCAGACCGAGGCCGAGATCGGGGAGGACGGGAAGCTCCACGTCACTGTCAGGAAGTCCACCAGCTCCCGCTCGGAGATTTTCTCTCGGCGATCCCAAGGACCCCACTCCGGCGTTTCCCTCACCCCTCGCCCCTCCAATCTCACCAATGCCGAGATTTACTCGCTCCAGTCGTCGAGGAACCCGACCCCAAGAGGCTCCAGCTTCAACCACACCGACTTCTACTCCATGGTCAACGGTAATGCCTGTGCTCTCGAGCTCAGACACAACACTTTCTTCCACGAATCCAAGATTGAATCTGTGGTTTTTGACGTCTTTGATCTCATGATCTTGTCAGGTAGGAACATGACCAATGTGAGCCCGCGGCACTCCAATTTCGGGAACTTAAACTTCGACGAGGAAAGCGGGGCCAATGGGGTCTACGGGAACATGAAAGCCAACGGGGCCTACCCTGCCCCCCCGAGCGCTGGCATATTCTCCCCCGTTGCGAAGAGGAAGACCGAGAACGGCAAGGACCTCCACATGTTCGTGTGGAGCTCCAGCGCCTCGCCGGTGTCGGAGGGCGGGATTCACGTGTTCCGTGGAGGTGCTGACTATGGTAATGAGCTTGGCGGCGGTGGTGGTGGGGGTGGTGGGGCTGCTCACCAAAAAGGTCTGAACTTTAAAGGCTAAACACTATGCTCTGTTCCCATTAGTGATTGAACATTTGTTGTTTCTTTCCGTTTAGCATGTTTTTCTGTGATGATTTGTTGTTGGGTATTTGAAATTTGGCTATTCTTGGAGTTTTCTGTTCATCAGGGTAACTGTTCTCGTCTGTTTTTGCCTAATTTCCCTTCAGTTTTCCTCGTTGCTCGCCTCTTAATCTGGGTTTTGTCTGAATGTTACCTTCGGAGAGATAATTTTATTATTTGTTTTCTCCTTTGGTTGTCCTATATAGTGATCATCGTTGTTCCCTCGGTCTGCAGATTATGATGAGTTTGGTCGGGATGAGTTCAGCTTTGCTAACCGGCAGGCCCCAAATGGAGTTGACAGGCAAGGGCCCGTTCTCTCAAAACTCGGCTCCAGCTCCACAGCCGAGCTCAATCCCAAGACTGCAGTAGATGGTGAATCAAAGCCCACAGCTATGCCACCTGCAAGCGTTATGACACGGCTCATTCTCATAATGGTCTGGCGCAAGCTCATTCGGAATCCCAACACATACTCGAGCCTCATTGGCCTGACCTGGTCGTTGGTCTCATTCAAGTACGTAATGGTCCAACTTTGATATTTGTTCTAGTTCTGATCTTGTCCCTTCTGGTTCAGGAATTGAAGTTCCTTGCGACTGTTTCTCTGCAGGTGGAATGTGGAGATGCCTGCGATAATTGCCAAATCGATCGCTATTCTATCTGATGCTGGTCTGGGGATGGCCATGTTCAGTCTTGGTATGTGGCCCGACAGATTCATTTACGGATAATAATACCTATGAGGGAAATGAAAGAAGGGTACATGAATGCCTTTCGTTTTGGTTCGGCCTTTGTGCTAATGTTTTAGGTGATAAATGACGTCATTGCAGGTCTCTTCATGGCACTACAGCCACGGATTATTGCCTGTGGGAACTCGATAGCTGCCTTTGCCATGGGCGTGAGATTCTTCGTTGGCCCTTTAGTCATGGCTGCTTCCTCTATTGCTGTCGGCCTCCGAGGAGTTCTCCTCCATATCGCTATTGTGCAGGTAAAGACAGGACAAATTACAGAAACAAATGAGAACTGTTTCTTATTGCTATATTTCAGTTCCAAAGAATAACAGAATATTTGATTCTCCACTTCCTGCAGGCTGCTCTTCCTCAAGGGATAGTCCCCTTTGTCTTTGCCAAGGAATACAATGTCCATCCCGATATTCTGAGCACCGGGTTCGTCCCTGAATAAGCCCCTATTGCTTACTCTAACTATGACAGGTCAAGTTTGTACATAATGTCCTTGCACGTAATAACATTCGGGTAAATTTACTCTTCAGGGTAATATTCGGGATGCTGATAGCACTGCCTATTACGCTGGTTTACTACATCTTGTTGGGACTGTGAAGCTGAAGGAAAGTGAAGGGAAAGGAAACTGCTCACCATTTGGTTTATAACTCATTTTGGATGGTTCTTTTCTCTTTTCGGGCTTTGCTTTCTAACCGAACCAACAGACTGAAGTAGGATCTCATACCGGAGCCGAGAGGGAACATAGGAGGACTCGGATTATATGGGGGTCGGACTGGAAGAAGTATCACTGCTGCTTAGCTTAGGTCGAAGAGGTTTTTGACTTTGTTTTTTGGCCTTCCACTGAACAATCTGCAGTCTCTTTGCTTTTGTTTATTCCATGAGAAGTAAAGCTCTGATGCTTCTGTTCTGTGCTAGTAGAAATAGAACAAAAGAGAATAGATCTCGAATCGGGAAATCTCTACATCTTTGCGTGGAAACTCAAATCAACTTAAATTTCTTAGCCATAGATGACACTATGCCAACAAAAACTTAAATACGAAAGTGCGAAAAATACTGGGTAGATAATGAGTGGATGATAAAACGGGACTGAATGTGGTCTACTAAATTTGGTAGCATCGAAACAGCTCGGAACGATGGGTAGTTGGTCGTGTCCTAGCTATGTGCATAAGCCTTCAAATGTTACGATTATAATGGTATGCAAAATTTTTATCTCATCCCTTGCACCACCATCACTATATGTTCTCTAATCCGGTGGCTGAAGAACCCGAAATCCATAATTGCTGGTAGAAATTTTTGGATGTTTTTCATGATTCGAAGAACTGTCGGTATATCCATATCCTTGTTCCAACTGAACATTTGTGCAGTGGATTGCCCCTTTGACTTATGTTCCTTCAATGAAGAACAGGGAAGTCAACTTTTCTGTGGCCTTTTTTCTTTTTTCAAAAACATTTAAAGCAGGGAACATAAAATTTAATCTTGGCCAGAGTCCAGCACATAAATGATGCAATGCATGAAGGGCAATAGTGTCGAGGAATAGGGACATCATTAATTTTCCTGGTCTTTCCAATGCAGATAAATGCAAAAAAATTATTAAAAACAATTCTCTTTTTATTTTTGTGTTGGAGAATTAATAAATAAATATATTTATATGAATTCACACAGTTTCTGCTCGGTCCTTTTGTTATTATTGATGCAAAAAATGTGGGCAAGATAAGGTTTATGAACATTACTAATTCGATATATCCTATTTGAAGACTACATAACAATGATTTTGAACGGCCTCATTTTTTTTTTGGGGTAAAATACTGTGCCTCATTTTTGTTCTTTCATTAGTTAGACTGTCAGATAGAGCCCAAATCAGTTTAAACTAACTTGGACTATCCATCCAGCAACTTGCGCCCTAACGAATTGGGTTTCATAGATTTTCTAGATCTTTTTGCACTTAACCAGCGGGCCAAATCTTTGATTTGCTTTTTTTTTTTTTAAATTAAATGAATAAAAGAGGTAAAAGGGCGATTCGGCGGAACAATTTCCACGGAGCGTAAATATATGGACACAAATCATGTCGTAGAATGTCCGATTTGAATTATAGCTACACCAGAAGACAGGGGCATGGACTTGCCATCGCGACCAAATGAATTTTCAAGAAAAACACGACCTATCTACAAGCGGTTCGACAACAAAGGAGGGGACTTTCCCCTTATTTGTTCCCAATTCTCCCAAAAACAAAAAAAAAAACCTGAATCTCTGACTTAATGCTTGGAATGTTAACATGTATTTTCAGTTAAATTACACCACATTGATAATCTTTGGATTGGGTTGCCGAGGGCATCTGCTTCATCCTGTTCACTGCATTTGGATAATGAAATATGTTCCCATCATTGCGGAATCCCCCCAAAAGCCGTATTTGGAGCCAAAGCAATACAGAATTTGTGGGAATATATATTATATGTTTGTGGGAATTTCAAGTTCTTCAACTACTGGCAGCCCATCCAGAATTTGAGGAGGCAAGTGAGAAGAATGCTGGGGAGCTGAGGTGCAAGGTACGCCTATGTTTGTTCTTGATAAGAAAATGAAGATCTTAAGGGGTGCTCTTAGGAGATTTAAATAAGCAGTATATGGGTTTAAGGGCAGCTGAAGAAAGAGCTGGGGAGTAACTGTCAGTTAGGGATAGTTTGTTTCCTTTGGAATTATTTTGTAATGGTAGGCTATTGGGATTTCTGTATTTTGGGTTCTTTCTGTACTTTTCAATGATGGTTTTATATGTAAGATGAGCAACGCTAGTTCCATCCAAATAAAATAAATCATTCCATTTCTTATTCAATATTTTAACATTTGGCCCATGCATATTATTTAGTACCCTCAAGCTCCATTGATGTTTTGTATTCATTATTCCTAAGTGGTGCCCATTTCTTATTTCCTGGTTGAGAACTCACTTATTCAACCACCGAAAGGCCTTCCTTTTAAGCTTGCCTTCTTTTAATATTTATGTAAGTACACAAGTCTTTTTCGGGCCACAACTCATCGTGTCGCTTCAAAAGAAAAGGTAACCAAACCCGCCGCGATCATTATGAATTTTTGGTGGACAATCATTCCGTGATGCAAACACACAAGATGATCCGCACCACTGGTCGGGGTTTGAACTTAAAAAAGTTTTTATTCATATTGTATTCGGTTTTAACATAAGTTGGTAATGGTGAATCGGTACATTAGATAGTTATTAAAGAAAAAGTTTGAAATGACCCAACGCACTAATGATAGCAACTAGCTCAGTTTATTTAATCGGGAGGGGAATTCTAACGTGATTTCGAATTATGGTGATATATTGATACATCAATTCAGGTGATTAGCATTTCAATTGAAGTGTTTAGTATTTTCATTATTTATGCTCAACATGAATGCCCACCTTTTTTTTTTTTGGGTATATTTTAATCTTCAGAAACTTAACAGGTCTCGCATATGTAGTTGGAGTAGGATCGGCCCGGCCCGCTAAGTGAAAGTTCTCCTAATTATAAACCTCGTTCGTTTACAAGAATATAACCCAAAATTTTGATTAAAAAAATAATCGAACCAATTCAACAAACTCATATCGGTGTCATACGCCCACTTTAATCGAGTATAGTGCCACTAGTTCTCTTTCTCACACACAAAATATATACATATATAAACATTCGAATCTTGATTTTCATTCCTTAATGACTTTGCGAAAAGGTTATTTTCTTGTTGTGAACCATAATTTGCTAGATACATGCTAAAGCTATTGAAATATGAGTTCTTACACAAATTTACATTATATCTAAATAAAATACCAATATCTGTAGGTACATGTACTGACAAATACAAGAAAGATGGAAGACAATCACTAATATTCACATATAATTTTCCATCGAGGTTGTTGCGCTATCATGAAAATCTAAATGAATCGAAGACACAAGGTGATGACCGCAAAGTCACGCTGTGTAAGGGGGCCAACTGCCCATTTGAGAGGGGTAATATTGCAAGTTGGCCTAAACTTTAGTTGGTTAAGTGTTGCAAATTAAACTTTTACCGGTGTATTTCACCCAAACAAAAAAATTAAAATTTTGCAGTTTTACCCTTAGAAAAGATACATATGGGCCACAAAAGCCGAGCGCCTTTCTAATGCTCTGAACGTGGGTCAACCGGGAGTATCATGGGCCCAGTAGAAGCCCATAACATTGTTATATATGAAATGGACCGGGATTTGTTAGCCCGGACGGGTTTCTAAAGCCCAATCCTACACCCTCCTGGGCCGTCTCTGGGCTATTCTATGTGAACTAGGCCCAAAGATCGGCCTTATATATTATAGGATGTCTTTTTTGTTTTTTAATTCTCTCTCTCTCTCTGTTTTTTTTCCCCGCTTGGCTTCTTCTCATATCTAAATGGCACTTCCTTGGTTTAGAAATTTAAAATGTTGATTAGAAAGGGAAAATAAAAAGTTAAGTAATCAAGAGAGCTTAATCATGGAAGGAAGACTGGAAATAAATGTCAAATTTTGGTGGCTCACGCCAAGCGGATGTCTGAATATGAATTAGTTTCAACTAATTGACTGAGAACACATCGTGATCTCATAAAAACAAAAAGATAAAAAGTTTAATAAAAAAATAACTTAAATGTGGAAAAGAAACTCATGAACCTTTGCTCTTCACCTACTTGCCTTAACAAGGAATTACTAAGAGTTAATAGAGCATGTTAGGTACTTTTTGAGCTATAGAAAAGTTGATGCTCAAGTCTAGATTAATTTCGGCAAGTAAGTTGAATGTACCTTGTGATCTTATTATGAGTGGAAAAAAAAAGAAAAAAAAAGAGACACAATAGGCTTCAAAGGGTTGGGGTAGATCGGTCTGGTTGGATTTTTAGGGCAAGTGTATGATAAGATCTGCTCAAAATACATAAAGAAAATGGCATAATTAGATCTTTTGAGTTTTGACCCCTTTTAGAGCTAGTATACTAAATGAAAAGGCACTTGCCCCGAACATGCCCAGACATGTTCCTATGGAACATGTTGCTGTGCATGTGATTGGACTTATAATCATGCACTTCCTTGATTTGATACTCTTGTTGATACCTATGGGGCCTTAGTTGCCTCCTAACTTGTCAAGTGTCAAGTGGGATTTTAGTATTTACGGTAGTTGATGCTAACGTCGTGTCTTGGAAAACTGTCGCGTTATCTAACATATAGTCGGAGACAGTTTTTAATGTACGATGAATCGGCCAAACCGAACGTGTGCTTCTTATATGCTTGGCACTGATGTGAAGCTTCTTTTTTATTCTTGTTTTTTTTAACTTCTCTCAACTTCAAGTTGTAGGTTCTTTGAGCATCCTTGATTGGATTTCCATAAGTATTCTTTGAGCATCTTTATTGGCTGGAATTTGCAAATGATTTTCTTATTTTTTTTTTATAAGTCAAATGATTTTCTTATATTAAGGTTAAAGTGGCGTAACAATTCTTAATTCTTTTGTTCCACTTATATACTAGCTATAATAAGTGTATTATAGAAGTTTATGCACCTTTTGTAAATTCGAAAATCACTTAAAATATCAATTGTCAATTGAGTTATATCTTGTATATATATAATTTTTAGGTGCAACGATCAAAGTTTTTACAGCTAAAAGTTTAGCCTAATTTATTTAGTCCAAACGAATCATCTATATGGACCCGATATTCACCAGAATTATTGGTAGCCTTCAATAAGATCTTAATCAAAGCCACAAGAAAATAAGCAAAATTTTATTACTATTGGGGTGGATACGTGGATTCTCGTTTATATATATATATATTGATCGATTAGAATAGGAATACATTGGTCCATAAATAGGAAGTTCACCCTTTATCTCTATTTGTTGCGTACACAACACGAGGGACACATTTGAATTATTTATTTAAGGAAAGTATAATATCAAAGAGTGTGTACATAATACAACGATATATGCTTATAACAAAAACGATTTGAGGTTCGATATACGCGTCCTTAGAGTATTCGTAACTTTTTATTAGATATTGGTATTTTATTTTAATGTGTTAAATTTATGAGTTTTTTTAATAAAAATAAAATAATAAAATAAGGAGAAATAAAGATTTCTTATAGTTTCAGGAAATAATTACGGCTTTTTATATTCTTGTCAGAAGGAACATAGAATTTAATACAGAGAGAGAGAGCGACAGAGATGTCGACCGTGAACCAATAACCGCCGTTGTCGGTGTCATACACGACCGTATCCTCCCTCCTCTCCCCCACTCTGCAAACAATTTCTCTCCTTTTTTGACCAACTTTGACTGATACTTTTTAATGAAATAAAGTAAATTTAATAATTTTTTATATATGGTACGATAGTTTTTCGACTTTGTCCGACTCAGTGCGGCTCTCAGTTGAATTGAGCTGCGAGTTGCGAGGACGATTCGTGTGAACCGCTGCTCTTTTATTGATCATGTTAAATCTAAACAGTTAGAGAGGGTGAAGTTTCTGATCAATTCATCACATTTAGCTGCTGAAATTTAGGGGTTAACACGCAGGAGAGTTAAGTAGTTTCATCACGTTGAAGAAATAAGAAAACCTTACTTAAAAAAAAAAGAGAAAGTATATCGAATATATGCGATAGTATTTCAAGCACCAAGGAACGCACTAATTGGTATATATATGATAGCGTTACCACGATGTGTAACTCAATTGGTAGCGCATTAGTATTTCAAGTACTCTTTCGGGGGTTCAAGTCTTCTTGGAGATTCGGGAACAAATAAGAGGTGGATTGTTGAACTCGCTTGCGGTAATAGTATTTCGATAATAGACTTTTAAATGGATGGTATTCCTTATGATACTTCATTAGGATCGCGGTGACTAGTCTAAACTCTCGGATCCTAATGTAGTTAAGATTCAAATCGAATATTTCACGATACGATTCGTGCCCATATAGTTACTTCTAGTGGGAGTTGTTATGGTGGTCGCCCCCCTTTAACCTGTCTAAAAATATAGTATATATGAGATATATATATATATATAATATACATATGGTGTCAGACATGAAAGGACCATAAGAAAGGAAAAGCCCTCTAACTCTCACTAGTGGCATTTTTGCAAATATCCCAAACATCGTGGGTATTATCCAATGCAGAGTGGGTTCCGAGGAATTGACTTTTCCAAGGAAAAAATCATCTTATTTTAGAATAATATAACGAGGAATAACTAATTAGATTGCTGTAATTAAGAATAATTATTGTAATTATTTGAGTGTTTAATATTTAACACTTATTTTCTTTTTCACTGTAATGTAATTGGTTAGATCGGATGACTAAAATATCCCTGAAAGAGAGGAATCAATTGTACAAGTCATTATGGTCATCTTTCGTGCTGGCTATAGCTAATTTGCTGAAAGAAATAGGCTCTAATGGGCGGATTTGATATATACCATCACATTCTTCGTACATTTTGCCATGTAGAGATGAAGATCTAGATATTGATGTACTTGTGAGCTAGGAACTCTTATGGTTGATGAATAAAATGAACAATTGCTTTGTGGAGAAAAACTTATGCTCATTTTAAACTCACTTTTGCATAAGTAGTCGGTTCTCGATCAACTAATAACAGAAGAAAAGAAATGGGATGTAACAACACTAACATCCGTTAGTATAGAATCAGAGAAAGAGTAGAGAATCAAAGAAAGAGAATATAGTGCAACGGCATACGTCTGTACTTAGAAATGCAGAGATTTTGATTTCGAGCTTTACTAATAGAACTATCTGTATCCCTTAATCTAGATTTCTATTTCTTTAATTACACTGAGTGTATGAATATCTTTTATATTAACTGAAAAAAGAGTCCGAAATCAATAAACTTTGGAATCTATTATCACGAACGGGACATGCCCCTTATTTCTGTTTATCCCATCGGACAAAAGAGTTAAAATACTCATGAAATATGTGTCCTTATTACGGGGGATTGAATGCAATTGCGATAATAAAATAAATTAAGTTTACATACGACGAAAAATGCGTCTGCTCTGCGCGAAAGGAAAGAAACCGACCTGCATTTGTTAACCCGAATTAAGATAAGAAGGGAAACCCACTTTCATGTCCATTGCAGACCTTTTGATGCCCTTTCGTCCGCCGTCGTGACTATAGCTGCCCCTCGTGAATATGCAAGCCCATTCATACTTCGATTCTATAAGGTCCTCTCTTCAGCCTTCCGTTTGGATCGAGAAAAACGAAAAAGAAGGGAAAGAAAGAGAAGAAACGCTCTATGGGAATTTTTAAAAATTTTGAGTCATGTACAATCATCGTTTTTATTAGTAAAAGATATAACGCGAATAGATTAAGAAATTTTTTGTAAATACTGATAAAAACACAGCGTTATAATCACTCGAATGTCATTTCTATGTCGTTAACTTCTTAACGCAATCGATGGACATGAGGGTGCAGGCGGGCCCCGATAAGCGATGGAGGGCACCAGGTCGTGTCTACTGGCTTGCATGCAACAGGGATTGCGGCCATTAACTACTTCACGAAGAGAACACATGTATGCTCGTTTCAGTTGGTCGATGAGGCACTTGATCAAACATCTGTAACAGAGACAACATTTAATATCTGAGGGCCCCTCTTTAGGTCCCGGCTGGTAATAAGCTGTAAGGCCCATGTTGCATGAACAATTACTTCTCGGACCCCACTCATTCAATATATTTTCCGATCGAAACATGGACTTCGACCCCATATTTCACCGAAAAAAATATTATTACCTTATAAGTCTATCTATATACATAATATATTTAGACCAAAGCATCACTCAGATTATTCTCCGTTGCATATAAGAAATGGTTTAATCAAGACTCATAAAGATACTACTTCTTCGCCATGTGAAAGAATATCGTAGATCAAATTTTCTATATCAACCGAAACGTTGGCTCATGCGGTCCTCTTTTTGGCAATTTTATTGCACACACTATCATCCACTTAGACCTGTCCGAAGAGGGGCATGACAGAGCTTAAATTGAGAAGACCCTGATAAAACGTGCAATCGAATTGTTCCTCTAATATATCTTCGTACCAAGGATGCTTGACGAGCTCTGATATGATCATATTTATTAGTAAAAGCATTGTGTCGCTTAAAAAGAATCGGTAGTGATGTGATTAAAAATCCAATATTAATTCACGTAAAATATACTTATTCCAGAATTCTGAATGTTCTGCATAGTTTAACAGATTGGTGACGATTATTCCTTTCTTTTTGATTACATGAGCAGGAAAGTTTTGAAAATGAAAAGGATTGCTTTTTGCCCTTTAATTAGTCTACGTCGTCTGGCCCTTCTTTTTCCTAAGAGTGAAGACCAATCCTGGCCTCTATTGGGGAAGAAAATAAATTAACATATGCCACCGATTTATCAACTAATTGGTTGGACTTTTCTTTGCCCTTACAAATCAACAATAAAAGATATTCAAATATTGATAATTAGTTTTGACTGGCTATTGCATCAGACGTAGAAGACAAATTCGAAGAATTTGATTGGCAAATTCGATGAGAACCATAACTGATTATTATTATTAAAAGTATTATTATGATTATTATGGTACGACTTCTAGTCCGTTCTTATAATTTTCCAACATAGACTGGAAACTAAAAGGAAAGGCCACATTTATTTCGGACAATCAAATGGGACAATTCATCTGAAAGAGTTCAAAATGAAATTTTCTTCATGTATTATAGAAAATGTTGACTACAATTTCCCTGGGAATTAAAACACACATCCGACTTTCCGGGTAGGCAAATACGCATGTGGATCTTCCGTTGTTGCCAGTTCATATATAATAAGATAAGATTTTTCACTTCTGAAAACTCGAAAATACATTTTTTTTCCTGAGCATTTCAGGAAGATATTCAATTTTTAGATTTTTTTCCCCTGTGATTTTGAAGGCCAACACAGTGGAGGATGCAATTCCGGTTATGTGGAGTAAAGGAAAAAAATTTAGATGATCCTATCTCAAATGACGTGATGAGAAATAATCAATAAAAATTATTTAATGAAAAATAATTATTGTAATTATCCGAGTGATTAGCACTACGTTCCTAGTTTTATGCAATTTAATTGGTGTTTTTTCACGTCACATGGTAAGATAGGATTACCTAATAATTTCTCGGAGTAAAGAGATCCAAATTTAAACTTGGAATAAAAGGTTCCATTTTTCATTAGTTGAATATCACTGGTTCAACTGGAAAAGAGAGAGAGAGAGAGAGAGGAAGCATGAGCAATACATTGAAGAGAGTTCAAACTTGAAAACTCTCCATTTCAAGTTTTTGTTTTTCGTAAAAACGCGTGCTATTGTACCAAATTTTATTTATATGGTTGCTTTGTTGTTTTAAAAGTGGAATAATCTACAAGTAGCCATGCCAAATCAGTGATTCAGAAAGGTAATGAGCCTTTAATAATTATATAAAAATTGGAATTTCTGTGGTCTACATATAAAATGGTGGAATTTTAGTAGCACGAGCAACAATGCAAAATTCCATTTCCCCTTTTTCCGGTGGCAGTTGCAGCATCAGTGTCAGCTTTTGAATTTCTTCACGTGGTGAATGATGACATATATATATACCTCCACCTATTACAATTTATAAACAGGTGATCTCAAGTAATTATTAATTGGGCCCCATATATATGGGAACAAATTTAGATGTCAAATTGGGCCCCATATATATTCAGTAATTATTAAGACGTATTTATATATGTTACCCAAAAATATACATTTTTATAGAAATAAATATTGTGGCCGTGCAGCCCGCAATAAATATTCTTACGTAATGTTTGCAATGAGGACAAGGCATGATATTTACTATATATCGATTATCATGGGATGTGACATGCCATAAATGTTCTGTCGAGTTTATATTTTCCACATAGGAAAAATAAATATTTTTTTCAAGTGTGAACGCCAATATTTAAAAATTAATTGAATTCTAACTAATTTAGTTGAATTAAATCGATTTATTAAGAGATAAAGCTCTCACAATATAAATTATCTTCATTTATAAGATTTGAATTTAAAATTTTATTTAAAGATAATAAGCGTTAAATCGATGAAATCAATTCATAAAGTGTAAGTCGGTTATGTCTTCATTAAATGTGGAATGTTGCAGACATGATGTTTGACAAATATTTGACCCAAAGTTGATTGGAAGAGTGGAAGAGTCACTTGATTTTTTTCCGTTATTTTATTTATATGCCTAGCGCTTTTCAGTTTTATCCCGCCCATACGTATATCAAAGACTCAAAGATCTTTCTCGATAGATACCACATGGCATATGAAAATTTAATGAGTTTTGATTAATTTGGATTCGACTCAAGTTGGCCAGATAGTTAAACGGAGACCTTATTTATAGGTAGAGAGTAAATATTGACTTGAACCAATCCCAATTGGTCGAGGATCTGAACTTATTTCGATGATTAGATTGGACTAATTATATACAGAATCAGAATGAGCAGCAAGAGCTAATTACTTAAAAAAAAAGAGAGCAGAAGAGAGATGTATGTAGCTAGATATGGCAGACAATTAATCATTATATAATAATACTAATCTTATAAATCTGATAAATTATACTTAAATATTGGGGTTAATTATTTACAAATACAAACTTTTCACATATTATTAATTCTAGCAATAACCTTTTTTTTCTTGACTTAATAACACACAAACAATCAATTTGATATCAATATTAGCACATGTCAACTTTTTCATTAATTTAAACATGAATTGTTGGCCACCATCCCTGATTGGGGTAGTCAGTGACCTTAGTAGTACTTTACAATGACAGTGGTGGCCTCCGATGAGGCCCTTACTGCCCGAATTTAAAAAAAAAATCGAGAAAGAAAGGAAGAGGGGTCGTTAGCGGGAGCTTCATCTACAGACACCACCCCACAATTGGGTCAACGGGGACATATGTCATCACAGGCTACCTCGATTGAGGGGCGATGATCGCCATTGAGGCCTCACCGATAAAAAAAGATGATGTTGTTAATATTGACATTAATTGGATAGTTTGTATATTTTTAGGTTAAGAAAAAAATTTCGTGCTAAAATTGATAAAATGTGAAAAGTTTATACTTTTTTTTAGGTAATTAACCCTAAATATTGGGACGGAAAAACAAAAAACAGCTGAGCTTGTAACTCTACATGCTATGCCAAAGTCTTGACAAAAAGAAAATGTATAGTATATCTATAATATACATATACATCTACATATATGTGTATATATACTTGGTGTTCGAAAGGAAGATGGCCTTCAAGTTATTTCTCAAACCTATCTGAATAAGCACAAAGACATCAACATATTGTCTAACCATATTGTGTTATGGTCTCGATGCAACTACTAATTAACTAACTAAATGGTAATGTGATCCAAAGAACGATTTAATCTTGGTTTGCCAAATCCTTCAAGTCGATAAACGTGCCGTGAAAGCCATAAGGAACCCTAGAAGGCAACTTGATAGAAGCTTCCATCTTCAAGTTCGAAGCGTTTACGATCTGAAGCTCGGATTTCCTTGTTTTCTCGTTGTGGACAAAACCAAGAACATAACCATCATCTTCTCTGGATTCAGAATCGGAGTCCGCCTGAGGCAAGAAGAATGGCTCGCCTCCATATTTTCCATGGCCGTAGATGTACTTCCTCACTTCACCAGAGCGGAGATCGACTTTAGCGAAACCCGACACCCTAGGCCATGGCTCAGTAATTGCAAGGTAAGCGTAACGCGTCTTTCTCCCCAGAAGATTCCGGTTTACCATGCCAACCTCCAAGTTTACGTGATCGGGGGCTGTTATTATCGGACGGCATGTGGATCTCCCGTCCTTTAAGTTCAGTCTTATTTCAGATAACACGCTCTTTAAGCTCTCATCCTTTTCATTGAAGATTGAGTCCGGAGGTGTCATGCATGACCCAATCACTACGAGTTCATCGGTCTCAGGCTCCTCCCATGCATTCCATAGATGGAAGCAAAATGTATCTGCATAAAAACATCGGCGTAAACATTTTGTTCGTAGTAAAATTTTGAGAGATTGTCAGTGTTGACATATGTATAAAAGCAAATAATACCTGGTGATTCAACCCATATGATACCGGAGGCACTATCAGCATTTTTTCTTAGAATCCCAAACCGAGACATCTTGTTACTGTCGTAGATCACCGGAGAGCCACCTCCGATCATTTCTTGGAGCTTGAATACGACTTGTTGGTCGGGGATTACTATGTAGTTCTCAGTGATTGCAAAGTCATGCATCATGGTCGGTTCACGCAAAGGAATTTCCATGTCTTGCGACTTTTTTCCTTCAGGAGAGAACCGGAAGTACTTGAGATATGGCTTTCGAACCAAATCGTAGCTTAAGGCAAAGAGCTCCTTGGTGACGGGGTCCACCTTCGGGTGAGCGATCATCGAGGACTTGAGCTGATTGTCAAAGTCATATTGACGGACAGTTTCTAAGTCTCCAGAAGGCGTGATTCTTACTTGGTAAGGGAGGTCATCCTCTGACATGGCGAGAAGTCGATTGTTAAAATATACCAAGCCCGCGTTGGCCACTCCGGTGCCATGGCTATGGTCGACAAGGCCGAAGAGTCCTCTGGTGTAGAAAAGAAGCAGCCGAGCAATACCTGCATAAGGTAATGACAATTATGAATTAATGAAATCGAAGATTATCATAAAGCAGTCACTAAATATTCTAATTCATAACGACTACCCGCACCTGCATGTCCGTGCAGTTCACCAATGGCCTTAGGGAAAATTGGGCGGCCCAGTTCCCTCTCCTGGACCAGGCGCTGCGTCTCCGTGAACCGGCAGGCATAGCTGGCAGAACCCCCTTTAATAGTGACCGCATGAACCATCCCATCCCCGTCAAACAAATGGTGCCCGCCCACCGGCTCGAACAGCGGGTTGGCCCCATTCCGGACATAGACGCCTTGGATGCCCTCTGGGATTGCCCCGATGACCGAGAGGTTGTGACACACAGGCTGCTCCGACACCGGAGCAAAGTTCCCGGAGATTTGGACATGAGGATCGGTGGTCTTGGGGAGCGGGTGTTTCCGCTCCGTGGTCAGCAGGACCGACTCCACCTTGTCAAGGACGGAGGATGCGGCCTTCTGGAGGAAGTTCCAGTGAGGCAGTTGGTGAGTTTTCGGGCTTTGGACGAAACACAAATCACCTTCTTCCTCTTTTGCGGACTGTTTCGGGAAGTGAAGGACCGAAGAAGAATGAGAAACAAAACGTGTGATGCTCGAGAGATGAGTCTGTCGTGTTCGGAAACAACTAGAGCTCGGAGGTATGTTGGGAGCAGCCATTGAGGCGAATGACAGAGAGGGAGAGGGACCAGAACATGGGAGACCACAGTCGAGATGCAACAGGTTTATATAGTCGCATGTTGGGGTAAATTTTCCTACTATCGATTGCGTCAAAAGAGATTGTAGCCGGTGGCGCATATTCTCGCATGTTGACTTAGAAATTGTAGGTTCGATATTTTGTGGGACTACCCATGCCCCTTTATTAGTTATTTAGGATTTCCTTTCATTGTACTAAACCTTAAGCTTCCTTTGTAACTGAAAAAAAAAAGAGTGTAGTAAAGTGGTATATGCCTGATTATTCAGAGATTTCAGATTTGATTCTCGTGATGACTTCTCCTTATATCAAGTTCTTTTTTCTTTGTACCAAACCCTGTGTAAGCCTATTCTTATAACGGATAAACTTTTTTTTCTTTTCCCCAATGTGCTCCCTGGCATATCCGAAAATCGAAAAGATGTGAATTTTCTACATTCAAGACTCGAATTTGAAATTTCATTTTCGATGTGAACTCTGGTATCCAGAATCTCAATTGGGTACCGATTAATTTAGTAGAGTCCGGTCGGCCCACTAAAAGGTAAATTTTATTTAAGAGTAATAAGTGGCTAATCATTTGAATCAACTCACATTAATATAACGAACTAAAGTATTTAACCAGGCATTAATGTTATATGTAAATGCGTGATCACTAGATACAGACTAAATTGGTAAATATTAATGCTGCATTAATTAATGTTTACCAGAAAAAAACCCTGCATTATTCACCCAAAAAAGAAAAACAACCCTACATTAATGAGTGATAGGGAATCTATATAATCGAAATTTTCTTACCCAAAGAAAAGATCTTAGGCATCAAGTTTTTTTTTTCCATAAAATCACTGCGCACTTGATATTCCACGTAAGTAAATCATATATGATATTCCATTCCACAATATATATATATATATATATCTATCTTAGGCAAAAAAGATATAAAAGACTATCCATACCCATTTATTAGATATTAAGAATTTCATTTTATTGTATTAGACTTTGAGCCTCTCTTGTAATAAAAAAAGAATTATATCTTTTATTTATTTATTCATCATTTTCTCCTACTAATACAAATATAGGTGTAAACGATGATAAATGAACGCAATAAATACTCTTAACATATTGAACTCACAACAATTATGCTACGATTGGAAGTGGAGATTTTATGAGAATATCTTGTATGTAACGGAATCCACATGGCAACATCACAAAATATGTAAAAATTTCTATTTTTATGATATTTTTAAAAACCAATAGAAATGGGGTTACCTAGAGGCTTGTGATGTTGTCACGTGAATTCTGTTGCATACAAGACTTTCTCAATATTTTAGATAATTATGCATTACAAGTAGTTCCGAGCAATAATAGCATGACACGATTAATGAAATAAGCACAAAGGAAAACGGTTGAAAATGAAATTAATTTATATTTTATTCGAGATATCCTGTGATCTCATCGGAAAAAAAAGAGAACATGCTGCAATATTTTCTTCATAAAGTAAACGGACCTAAGGAAAGAATAGGCGGATTACCCTTCCCTCCCGGCTGTTGCAACCACACTAGAATATCAGCAGCCCAGCAACCCCTTCCTTCCCTTTTCCTGGCCGGCTCTTCCATCGGCCTTCCTTCCTTGCATGAAACCGCTGGAGCAGTTAAATCCTCAGGAATCTCCAAGAGTCATATAATCCTTAGCTTGAAAATGACGAATGTTAATCTATCTTGGGATGCCCATTTTCTTGGGTTCGACCGTTCCACTCAGTAAGCCCTGTTATTATTGTCTCTGATGCTGTCGCCTAAAAATTACAACTTGCACTGAATGTCTTTCTGGGTTCCCATGATCTTGTTGGGTTCTCTCCGTTGGCGGGCAATTTAGATTGTAATTTATAGCTTGCAATTGGAATTGATATTAATTCTGAATTTGAACTGAGAAATTGATTATTTTCAGTAGGTCTTTGAAGGCAACTGTGTTTTGATGTAAACCGGAGAGGGGAATAAACATTCTGGTGTCAACAATAGTGTTTTTTATATTTTATTTTATTTTTCTTTTCTTTTTTTAATTAATTAAATTAATATTTATTTGATTGAACCGGTGGATTTTGATTCGGTTTAATATTGAATCGGTTTCGACTCGTTCACGAAAATGAGTGGGCGTCATCGAGAAGACGCATGATCGAAAATATGCAATTTAAAGATAGAGGGTTGAATCTTTAATTAAATAAAATTAGGACATATGTATGGCCTAATTCTTACCAAATTAATCTAACTATTAAAAAAGAAAATGACCACAGTGATTGTTTTTCCAACAAATCGCGTAGCATCACCCTTTGGCAATAGGGATTTTTTTTTTTGATGAATAGAAAAAAAGAGATCCTTTTGAAAGTCTTTTCTTCGAACCAAAATCTTAGTTCCGTCAATTGCAGACAAGGAATTAAAGGAGAATATTATACAGCTATCAACTTTTATTTCTTTATTATATATACATATATAAGGAAAATTAATTAGCAAAAGAACGGTCGGTGCAATGTGTGACCACCAATGGTCGGTTGGCCATCTTCCCGTCGAAAGTTCTTATTTCGTACTGGCAGAGGTGGTTTCCTCGAAAGAGGGGCCTCGTGTTTTCTTGTTTTTATTGTCATGTTTTTCTCCCATGGTATTGGTGGTACAAAAAATTTTATTGTCACATTTTTCTTCCTCGTGTTTTGACATTTCAGTGAAAATATAGGATAAATTGTATTGGTGGCTCAAAAAATTTTACAAATATTTCAATATGGTACAAAAAGTTTTTTTTGCTACTTGATGGTACAAAATATTTCGAAATTGTTTCAGTATTGTACAAACCGTCATCTCGCTATTGATGCAATCATGCCGTCCTTTACAAGATGTGTAAATTTTGCACCATCATATAACTTGCGTAAAACATTTTGTACTATTAAGTTACAACTTCAAAACATTTTGCATAATCATGTAACGTCCCCAAAAAACTAATTTTGCACCATCAACGTCGGTTTGACAGCGTCAATAGTGAGATGACGGTTTGTACTATACTAAAACTACTTTGAAACATTTTGTACCATCAAGTAGTAAAAAAAACATTTTATACCATATTGAAACATTTGTAAAACTTTTTAGACCACCAGTGCAATTTACCAAAAAATATATGGAAGTATGTTTTCAAGAACTTGAGACCGATTCTCCCTCACACGTTGACTTGACTTTAATCACGAAATGCTTATACTCTATTTCGAGAGATTATTCGGTGATCCTACCTTGTCACATAACATGATGAAGTACCAATTAAATTGTAACAAATTAAATAATAAGTGCCAATCATTCGATTTATTGTACTAAGTTTTCTTAATTAAAATAAGCTTATTGATTTTTTCTTACTACATTATTATGAGGTTGGATCATTTAAAATTTTCTTTTCCATTTCACTCCGAAAAGGTCTGTTTCACATCTTGCATCTAAGAAATTAAATGGAAAATAATAAAACAGAGATGTCATGCTCGAGAACATGTATCAACGCTTATCAAAAAAATAAAAAACAGAGAGAACATAGATCAACTAGTTTTCGACCACGTGTGATGCACATGTTATTCTATATAAATAATTAGATTGAAATATTTTAGATAAAATTAATTAAATAGATAACTATTTGAAATTCTATATATTTCAAATTATGTAAATCATTAGCAAATAACAATAAAGACACTCCATCTATAGCATAATTGTAGATGAAACAATGATAATGTTGTTAGGAGGTTTCTTCCAATATTTTTTGAATTAAGAAATTATTTTACCAAAAATTTAATCTCAGATTTTAGTAGTTTTGTTTGGGAAGGACTAAGAGTAAGAGAATAAATTAATATTAACATATTACGCGAATGAAAGTGAACTCTTTAGAGTATATTTTTGTAATCCTTATAATAGGAAATTATAAAAGTGCATGCTATAAAAAGAATTATGAGAATATTGACAGATAGAGTTCTTTTTAACCAAATTGACAAGTAGAAATCGATAGTAAATTTTTCAGTAATAGAAGTGCACCAATAGCAAAAGAAAAATCAAACTAAAACATGCTTAGATATTATATATGTATACATACATAAATAAAGTAAATAAACCTCACCTCCAGAATCTGTAATTTGTAAGCATCGACAAAAATAGAGTGAAAAGTTAAATATATAGTATTAAAAATAGAGAAGCAAATAAAGAAAACAAATCGCTCTTGTTACCAAGAGACAAAATTTATTCAATTTAATATATATATATATATTTAAAAAATTATCTTTAATACTATTTATTCAGTTTTATTTAGTCTGAAGCAAAAAAAATAACTGAACTTTTTTAATTTAAGAAATAGTAAATTTTATCTTCTAATTGTAAAAATCTTTAATTATAAAAGAATAATGGTTTTTAGGACTACATTTAGCACATATAAATAATAAATAATTTTTCAACTGCACAAGACTTATTATTTATTTAGCATAGAAAACTGAATTTGACGAGTAAATAATGAAAAAATAAGAGCAAATTTTGCAGTCAGAGCTACAAACTTCTGCACTAATATTCCTGACCTTAATTTAAATGAATTTAATCTCACCTTAGTTAGCTTATTCACAACTATATACGTATATGTTGATGAACTTATTTGTTTTTTTATAAAAAAATTGTTGACATGAATTAATTGTATATCCATTACAATAATGCCCCCATTTATTTTTTTTCGGTTATAAGAAAAGCTTGACGCCTAGTACAATGAAAGACAAATCATAAATAATTAATAAATGGACATGAATAGTCTCACTATGTATCGAACCTGTAATCTCTAAGTTAATAGACGGGGGCGTGCGCCACTCCGTTACACCGTCTTTTGATATAATGCCCCGATTTATTGTCTTGTATTCAACTATATATATATATATATATTTGGAAGTGTGAAACTCATTGATTTGCTTCTCGACATGTCAATTCCAAAGATACCCTCACATTAATTTTAATATGCCAATATTGCCCCTATTCACTAATAGAAACCATTCCGCCGAGCAACGATTCCTTCGTGCTTCCAAATGCCATCTTTTTTTCGGTAGTGAAAACTTAAAACGATGTCTTTCCTTGTCATTCCCCTCGTTATGCCCTTTACAGTCTTCGGCGATAATTCCCATACGCTCTCTGCTCTTGTCGGACTCGCTTTCTTCTCCTCTCTTTGTGGTTTCTTCGCACACCATGTCAGATTCACCAACTCAGTCACTGCAGTCTCCCCATTTGGTGCGGAGATGGAATTCTCCAGCATGTCGACCTTCGGCCCTTCTAGACAGTGAATGATGGTGGTCATTCCATTCGATCAAATTCACCCTCTTGTGAGGCGTCATTTTTCTAAAACCCTTAGTTTATAATTGTCGCCTCTTGGACTGCTTGAGAATTTAATTCTTAATTGACATAAACTCTTTTTATTTATTTATTGGCATCATAGGTATTGATTATCTACTTTTAATTTTGAAAGGTTTGATAAAATGCTACGGCATGTATGGGTATTAACTATAGTTGTGAATTCACAATTTTTTTTAATCTAGACCTAGATTACAAACATTGAATCTAGTATGTTAATCGTGTTTACTTTCTACACCCCGCTAGAGAAAAATATGAGACATGGTCTTTGAAAAAGCGTAAAAATCATCAATAACCTTGTCTAATTAAAAACGGGCGTTCCCGGTTAACCAAGTGGAGTCCTTACATGATCCTTCCTCACTATGAGGACGAGAAAATAAAAACTATATGATGTACGACCTTCCTAACGCAACATGAATAATTTTTTCTTTGTAAATGTAGTCATGTCGACTATGGTTCTCATCAAATAAAGTATTAAATAAATATTTTTCTTGTATATAATTAATTAATATTAACGATTCAATGTCTTACATCATCATAAAATAAAAACAAAATATTAGGGGAATATAAAAGGAGAGAGTGCCGGCACTTATTAATTACCTCGAGATTTTGGGTTAAATACAAGACAAATCACTTGTGGACTCATTTTAAATTTTACAGTTATATAATTCACTCTGCTTGTCAGCATATAACAGACTGTACTATACATGTATGATAGCTGTACGATGTATCTCACATTAGACAGTTAGAGGTATTTCCAATCGTAGGATATTTCGTCCGCAATTATTGCTAAATAAGTTTACCACGACGCTAACTTGCGACAGATTTTCGCTAGCTATTTCATTGTACATACTACGTAGTACTCTATTGTAATGATGACTGAGTCATAGTACATATATGATTCGCGAATCTTTCACTAGGGCAATAAAAAGTTACTCCGTTTGGTTTCGCAATTATAATTTTAAAATTTTAACTCTAATTTTAACTTTACTCACTGCACAACAAAAATTAATAACACAATTATTACAATTCCCTTTTTCTTCAATTTTTTTACCATTCAATTCAATTTTTAATATTAAATTTTCTTAACTATCATTACATTTTCTACAATTCAACAATACAATTATTATTATTTTTCAACTATTATTATTTTTTTCTCACTTTTTCTCATAATTCAACAACACAATCATTACAATCAAATTAAAATCAAAACTCAATTCAACTTAACTCTAAAATCAAACACAGTATAAATTTCCCAGCAATGCATTACATTTTATTCTTGTCTCTCTCTTGAACCGAAAGCGCATCATTTTTCTTTGGAATTTTGTTTCCGTTTGGAGACAACGTCACCAAAAGTTTCTATGCGATGGCATGCATATATTCCTGTGTTATATATATACACGCACAAACTAGCAAACTATAGCACTACTTGCACAAGTCCTTCTCATGGATATGGTCGGATCACTTACCAAAAATAATTGGGTGTTCAACCATGTAGCATGTAGAAGGTATCCGACAAATCAAGCTATACACGAAATGTACGTATACGCATGTGGTGATGGTTCTAGATATGATTTTATATCTATTGATTCTAACACATATAAATGATCTTTTTCATCCTGTTGGGAGTGACAGGAGATCATGAGAAACTTATTAATAAGTTTTCAAAAGGAAGAAGATAAAAATAAAAGGGACTTTGGAGGGAGGTCTCCCATGTGTGGTGGAAATTATGGTGCTGCTGCCCTCTCATAATAAATCTTATCCCATTAATTCATTCGTTAATTTTTCAGTTCTAAAAAAGGTCCATGAATCTAATATAATTGAATAAAAATCGTAATAAATAATAAAGGGGTTCGTGTAGTCTCACAATGAGTATTAAAACATAGATATTTTGATAGACAAAAATGTGTGTCGGTGTGCTATATCATCTTTGATATAATAATTGATTTTCCCGTCCACGTTCGGTAGATGGGCGATTCCATGTGCTTTCCCACGATGGATTGATTCTTTCCCGACCATTATCGCCCAATTGTAAAATCATGTAAAGACGACATCGGATCTGCCCTTGTCTTTATTATTCCCTTTTCCCTTTCTTTTTTCTTTTTGAAATTTGACTGGATATATCCTTGGAATGCATGGCCTCTCATGTTACCTTCTCTTGTCGTCAACTTAGGCTTGAAACATAGTAAGACATGACGTTAATGAGAAAACGAACCAATCAGGAAAGAGATTATAGTATGGTGGAACAAGTTTTTATTTATCAATCAAGAAGTTTTGGACTTGAATCTCATCATTGAGATTATCTATATCCATTTATTTATTTATTTTGAGTGTGAACCATGATTCGAAAACCCAATTGGACCCTGACTAATCCAGTCTAGTCGAAGGGATAAAGCTCTTACAGCGTGGATTTTCTCCATTCACATGACTCGAATTCGAGACATTACTTAAGAGAAACAAGCGTCGAACTGTTTAAACTAATCCATGTTGATTTATTTAGCTTTTTATTTCATCGGTATAGGCACAAATCTTTCTTATAATAGGAAAAAGAGAAAAAGATCAAAGAAAGGGAGAGGTAACACATTGCTGCGTGCACGCCTTCACTTGGTAATCAAGAGATTCTAAATTTGTCACTCTTTACGGGACTACTCGTGCCCCTTTTATGGATTATTTAAGAGTTTCTATTTTATTTATTAGACTTATCGGTCTCCCGACCTATAACCGAAAAAGTAAGAAAAAAGAGCGAAGACAAGCCGTCCAATTAACTAGTCTTTGCACTTGTCCCTACAGCTCTCATTTTACTTCGCAATGTGCATCCACTCGTAAAGTGGAGGTCAGAAGTCTTCGGGAAACTCAAGCAAAATCCATGGATTATGTATCAAATAATGTGCTATAATATTTGAATTCTCAAAAAACGAAAAAAAAAGTGCTAATCATTGTGTTATATGAAGAAAAACGATCACAATTTGACCACTAAAAAAGGGAGAAAAGAAATACATAATGACATTACAAGCCGAACTATATCGATCAATTCTTAACTGATTCCAAGCCATAGTCATGGCCAAATTATAAATCGTGTTCTACTTGATCGCTTGCTGATTTTGGATAAACACAAGGATGGTAGAAAAGTATGTTGTTTTGATAAATATGTTATCCGATGTTCACACCACCTTTGACTTAAACGTGTAAGTTTACACGGAAGATCGCTCGATCGGATCACAAGAGCATATACGCGGTCGATTTGAGGTGGAAGAGTTTGAGAGGAATGTATTACAATACGTATAATGCTGCACTTTTTGGCTGGCAATAGACCCACTCAAGAAGATCTTTTGCCTCATTTTCACCACCCAACAAAGGAATCATTTTGTCGAGTTGTCGAGATAGGCATCAATATCAACCGGGCATCCCATGTTTTCGTGTTTCTGCACTTTGTCCCTTCCTAGCAATCGATTCGTAAATGACGAATATTTTTGCAAGATAAAATGGACTCATGGGGTGACCATGGTACGGCATACTGTTACGAGGAATTTTATAAGTTACTATATATCGTGTTTTTCCTGCCGTTGGAGTAGCTAGTTTGAGTCCACTTGTAGTTATTAGGCAGTTTCTTGCGTACACTCCGTCAACCGCAATACCTATAATGTACAGAGGATTTTCGCCAAAGACCTTGAATATCTTGATTACTTACATCTCATCGGTACAAGTCACTTAGCTATACACGCCGAAACTTGTTCATCCTTTGAATCGGCTAGGCCTTATCCAAATTATGTACCCGTTGAGGATATCCAATATTCAAGAATAAGATCGACTTCCCTTAGTGGCATCCATGACATTGATTATATATATATATATATATCCCTACTTCGATAACATCGGGTGTGCGAACATTCTACAATAAGAAGTTACAAGAATGAGTATTCCGTGTTTTCAAGAAAGAACATATACGTTCATGTTCGAGGGTATATTGTCTGGTACTTCCATCGACATATACAAAAACGATGTACTTACGTGGTCTGCTTAATAGAAAGGCTTTGTCTCATTAATGTTAATGCATTGATGTGTGCACTTGTCATCCTTATGTTTCTAGTTCTTTAATGTCACATCCTAACATACTTTAAACAACCTCTTACGGCCTTGAAACGGAACCCAAAATAGAATTTAATTAGGATTAAGGTAAGAATGTATGGGTCCGGATACCATGTATTTTTCATGGTACTCGGATTCTACTTTATGGTTAACTGGTTTCAAAATTTTGAAACTGAACTATTAAGACCTGAAATCGGACGCTATCCGAAACATGTATATTATCACAGGCTTAGGATACCATGTAAGAACTTATACATACACATATATAAAAATATAGATATATATATATATATATAATAACTAACATAAAATAATAAAAATCTCATCCACATTATCCACAAAAACAAAATAAAACTAAACATCTACAATAAAACTAGTCTAGATGAGTGGAGAAGGCCAAATGGGAAGAGCAAGAGAGGAGGAAGAAGAACCAAGCCAACGATTAGAGACTCATGGTTTAGACATAGGATTTGACTTGGATTTTTTTTTTAATTCTCACTTTATTATATTTATTAAATATGAAATAAAAATTTACTATAACATATAAAATAATAAAAAAGAGAGGTCCATGTATAGATTCCAATTAAGGTTTTGGATACCATGTAAAGTGCAATCGGAACCAGAACTTGTTTTTACCGGTTTCTTAAATTATTATTCGGACCATATCCTATTTTTAGTTGGATCTACCCAGACCCTACCATAACGGGTAGGTTCCAACAGGCTCCGAGTATTTCCGGCACCCATGCACGCCCCTAGATTAGGATGGGTTCTCTCATACTTTGCTTTTATCGATCAATCTCGATTTTTTTGAATATCAAAGAAAAATAATATGGTACAAAAACTCTCACTATTGAAAATCATATGATAAACATTTTATTTCCACTCAAGGAAAAAGTATTGATCAAGTGTTACTCATTTACTTTGGATGAGTAATAATCAATTATGGAATCTATGAGTCAGTTATGTAGCCAATTTCCTATTTTCTAGCACTCTAATTGGATATTATACAGCCAAGTGACCGGCAAGGTCTTTTATGCAATAGGATGAGGAGTGATAACAATGTCTGGCATAATTATCTTGTTTTGATATATTCGAGTCGGTTTGGAAGACGAAATTTTGTCACCCCCAAACTGCGTTTTGTTCATATTTGGGTTGTTTGGGAGTGCTTCTGCTTGAGCATTTCCTTTCCCAATTTTGATTTTCACCGTGAAAGCCAAAAGCAAGAGGAGTGCTTCTCTTTAATTGCTTATCCCGCCGATGATTTTACTTTTTATATTAACCTCATTCTTTTTCTAAATTCTAGATTTATCCTCGATTCTTATGAAACCCAGCACTCTTTTCTCTTTATCAATATTATATCGCCATCACCGTTTAGCATACTCTCTCAAGCAATTTGCCCCTCTCGAGTCCCTGACAAGTACGTATCTCTCTCCTCGGTATTATAATTTTCTCATCGATGTATGCTGGTTATTTATGTACAAAATCCTAAATTTGTGTTTTGTTAATGTACTTATTAGTCATTTAATCTTTTATCGGCGATATCAGAAGCATTTTCCCAAACACTTATTATATCCTACTGTTACTTTCAGTAGATTTAAAAAATAACATGCAAAACACTTAAACTATTTTTGAGCATAAATAATTATTTTTCAGTGATTTTGTTTCAGCACTTTTCATTCAGCAACAACACTCCCAAACCAAGCCTAAAGTGAATAACAATAACTTGTCGCTTTAAGAAATTTTGCTTTATCGTAGAAGAATTTTCTGGCGAGAAAAGTGAAAATTCCGTTGAAAAACTGTTAATTTCTAACAGAAAAATATACACTCACTGAACAATTTCCTGACAAAAATTTTGCAAAATATTTCCTTTAGATTCACATGGAGGACAATACATCGGAACTATTTTACCTAAAACTACCCTAAAATATACTAATTTCCTTGAGATTAAAATTCTCTGAAAATTAATTTTTAGTGAAAAATCATTTATGTGAAATAAATCGAGTCTAAAATTCTGTACACTCCTTTTTGTGTGAAACGATTAAAGAGAATAAATCCAAAGGGAATATATTATTCGACGACATTATTTAGTTATCTACAAAGGAAAAAAAAAACTTTGTTATCCGGGATTAAAGAAATCCTATTACCAATCGGACATAGTTCAATTATATATTGAGCTCCCGAGCTCTCATCGGCAGATAATAAGTTAAGGGTACCCGTGATCTCACCAATTATCAAAGAAAACACCATGATCTTCTATTAAAAAAAAAAAGAAGAAAGGAAAACAGATCCTCGTGTGAATGAAAATTGTCGCATGAAAACGATTCGCACTGTCCAAACAAAGAGAAGTAATTGGGTATATCTGAAATGAAACTTGAGTTTTACCGCATAATATTTTTGAGGCTTTGACTTGGAGAGATAAGCCCATCCCATATAGAACCAATAGAACTTTTAACAGAAATATATAGAAGAATAACATTTCCCTTACGGAAATTTTGGAATTGCATAGTTCCAAATGCCTCCATTAAACCAAAGGAAAGATAATTGAGGGAAAACCGAAAGGAAATAAAGAATGAAAAAGAATCAATTTCTATGATCAAATCAATTTGAATATATATATATATACCACGATTGAATGAGATTTTCTCAAAAAGCAATTCATTTCTCTTTATATATTATAGATGAGCATCCATCTCGATTAATTCACCTCTTTGGATGTGTTAAAGGTAGAATATTCACGCTCGCCCCAAGGGAATTCATAGGGATAAATTAATGATGTCTAGTCCCAAGGGAATTGTAACCTTACTGAATTCTATAATACATTTAGCTAGTTAAAATGAACGTATGATGCACGCAAATAATTTATTACGAAAATTCAGATAATTTAATTGCAAATTATGTAAAAAGATAAGTTACTTACGTTAACTAATTTACTTAAAAAATAAAAGTATTTTACTTGAATGTATTGTAGACTAACCTCACAAAAGGACAACCTTTAGGGTCCAACACGAGCCCAAAAGGCCCATAAGAAATTCTTTTACTTCCCAATATTGTGCATTGAGCCCGGCCCAGTAGAAGGCCCACCGAATATGTCCTCTTCATTCTCGTCGGTTACTCAGTAACCCCCTCCGCCGCGCCGGTGGCACGACCAAAGCTCCGGACTCGAAGCTGACGCCTCCCTCCGCCGCCGTCAAACGGTCAGCCATTCTCTCTCTCTCTCTCTCTGTTCTCCCCTCTCTCTGCGATTTATCGTGTTTTGCTCATCTTCGTCTGTACTTAGTTAATGGATTCTTTTCGAATCTCCGGTTTCCGAGGTTTTAGGAGAGTTCTGCTTCCTTTTCTCATTCCATTTTTGATGATCTAAGCTTTTTTTTTTTTTCCTTCAAGTGATTGCTGAAATTTTTCGCTTGATATGGATTTTCTGCACCTTGGTGTAGTAGAAGTAATTTTGTCAGAGCTGTGAAGCAGTAGACCTGGATCTTGGGGAAGAAGATGAAAGATGATTAAATAGCTTAAGAATGATATAGTGGGCATGAGAAAAGTAAGATCTTGAGCTAAACACGAACGGATTGCATTAGCAGTTGATCGGAATCGCGCTGTTTGTTTGATCTGCTCTTACTATTCTTGGTCATTTGAGCTTTGTTTTGTTGATTTCTTCTTTCAAGGTTGCAATGCGAGGCCTTAGGTATTCCTCTTAGGCTTTGTGATTCAGCTGGCTAACCCTTTCCCGAAAGTTGAAGTGGCTTCTGTTTCGTTTGAGTTCTGTTATCACGCCATTTGATATGAATAATGATAAGCTTGGTGGAACTTTTATTATTGGCATGGGAATGGAAGGGAAAGATGCGACCAAACAGCTTACGGGGAAGGGGTTTGATCATTAAGGATGCCGCAGATCCATCGGCCTCAGATGGACGAGAAGAGATGTTCGTACATATTCGGAAATGGTGATTGAGGGGTAGTCAATGGGCTGGCTACTGAAAGAAAAGGTGAAGGCCATGCAATGGGGAGTGCTTGAAGCTGAAACCAGACTTGGGCCAGCTGAGCTGAGCCTTTTGCCACCTCTGCATTGTAGATTAATCATGGTCAGTTCCTTTACAAGATTCTATTTATTTGCAAGACTATTGGCTGTTCATTGTGGTTTGGTGTGATTCCATTTCCTGATGACCTATCCGCTGTGCAACTATGGACCGAAGGAGAGCTTGTACTTTCACTTTTGGTGCATTGCTGAAATCTCTTGTCTTGTGCCAGATTGGTGGAACAGAATATGCATCCTAGGAAATAAAAAGAGATAATGCCTTAGAGAAATGACATAATCAAGATTTCTCAAGTTCTTCAGTCATTAATTTAGATAATGGTCTTTCTCAAAACTTGACGTTATTTGTCTACTTTCTAAATAAGTCTTCTGTTTATAGCTTGTGTCCATCTCCATTTTGTCTATGATTGCTCCTCGACTAAATCTTTATCCTTCTTTCATTCACTGGAAATCAATTTTAATTAGTTTCTTCCCTTCATTTGGTTGTGAAGTATTACATGCCACGTGATTGCTTCAATTCACTCAAGCTTTCGAGAACACTTGCTTTTGTTGACAAAGTGAAGAGAGAGAGAGAGAGAGAGAGAGAGAGAGAGAGAGAGAGAGCACGTTTGCTGTTCTAGCAAGTGAATGTTCCCTCTCTTCCATTATTGCTTTCTTCATTGAACCCATCTCTCTTGTCAGATAAATTGAATTGAGGTGATTATATGCTAACATGGTCAGAAGAATTCCAGAAAAGAGGATGTGGTCTGCTGGCTAAACATTGTTATAGTTTTTTCTTTTTTTTAAAAAAAAAAATACTAAAACAAGTCACCTCACCAAGGCTACGCGTGCAAGGGGACTCGAATTCATGACCTCGTGGACTACCCACAAAGCGAGCACATTCAATCCACATGCCCTAACACTCGGGGCTGTAATTTTTATTATTATTATTCTTTTTTTTTTTTGGAATTTGTAGTTGCAGTTGAAAGAACTGTCGTATTTGCAAGCCTTAACATTGCAGTGACTGTAGCACTTTGGCTTTACAAGAAAAAACATGTGAATGGTTTTATGAGTACCTGGTATATAATTTTGTGATCATGTGATACTTTGATTTATGAGTACGTGCCATAAAAAAAGTTCATATGATACTTTGATTTATAGAGGCAGTCATATACTGGTAATTTGGATGAAGTTGTGCAGTTTACTGAAAAGTAAAGGTTTTCATTCCTTAGGTTGAACTGACGAGCCTATGATCTGACATTAGTGTCTACAAGTGCTTTTTCCTTCTCTCTATGCTCTAAATGTATTTCAAAAATGGATGTTCACTTTGTGTAAACTGCTAATTATTATATTGATGCAATCAATGTATGATCTGTCCATTGGTCCTATGATATCTTCAGTTTTTCATTAAAGATTCTTGGATTAAATAGACATTGATTTAGGGGAATGTATATTGATGTTCTTAACACAGTCTACTTTATTGCAGTGTATAATTGGAAAATTTCTCAGATTTGCTAACAATAATTGCCACTGAATGCTTGCTAATTGTTGTTTTTGGCCGGTCAGTTATAATCAAGAACTTAACTTGACTAACTGGATCTTCCAAAAGTATTTTTTGCTTTCTTTATTGGTTAGGATCTGATGGAGTTATATATATAAGTTTTAGAGCCTTTTTTTTAAATTATAAATATGCCTCTATCAGTGGGACTGCTAAAATTATGCATTTAGTGAAGCACTGTTTATTGGGAAGTTTGGGTTGTGACTGCCCCCCAGCTTATTTATTGCTGCTTATGCTGTTAGTTGTCTTTATTATAGAAATATGATCTGCCAAGAGAGTTCAATGAAACTTAAAGTACATCATAGGGTATTGAAGTTTCTATGAGGGTTGGTATCTCACGATAGAGATTATAATCTTGACAGATCTGCAAATTTGAAGACGGTCCATCAGATTTTGGCGAGCAATAAATCACCTGGTTGATTGTTAAGATAATTGAATTTATGAGTAAGGAATTTGTTGGTATCAATATCTTCGGGGGACTTCTGACCCCAAAAGATATTGCATTTTCCTGATGCTGTATGATTGTGTGCATTGTGGTATTATTTTAGCCGGTGCTACTTAGTCTATGTCAATTCTTTTGGAATATCTTCATGCTTTGGTTGTCTAACTCAAAGCGGCTGGAAGATTTTATTTTTTCTCCGTTTGCTAGGCAAATGAAACAAGGGGATGTGTTACATCTGCAAATTTCATTTTCCCCTTATTCTGCTTAGAGAAGCACTCTATTTCTTCCAGCATGTCCGTGGTATTTTATTAGTATTTTACAGCTTCTAGGAATTTATGGTCCAAGGACAGGTATGACTTGAATGATCAGGGCAAGGTAAGATCATAATACGTACATTATGGCTCAGAAGAGTATATAATTTGAACTTATCTGATAATACATTATCTAATTAGTTTAGCATATTCCTTCACAAGATCTTATAGGCATTTTGTCTCTCCAATGCTGTTCCCCACTTTTATCCTTTTTCTCTCTGCATGTTGATTTTATTCATGATTGCGCGAACTAAATCCTTTCATATTTATATGGTGATGATGAATTCCTAATTGAATGATTGCAGTTCTAGGCCTTTTTTTCGCCTAGATTGTAATGTCGTCTACTGCCGCGTTTAGCCTGGGAAGAGTGTTTGTGTTTGTCGACCTAACCCGTGTCCACGTGTTGCTTGTGTAGTGCCACATTACTGGTTTGTGATCATCCATAGGTAGACGGAAATACCAAGGTAATGCTTAGAGTTACTTTTGAGAAACGGAAAATGGTCTATTACAAAAATCCTTTTTGGGCTTGTGAAAAATAAATGGTTTTAATGGTAAAGGCGGGATTTTAAAAATTGATTCTTCTTTGTGTGCATTTATGGTTTTTTCCTGGTACAGATTATAAAAGAGTATCTACTTCAATGCTGTTTTGCATGGCGCGTTTCCACTCAACTTTTTCCCATTTGTGCCCCTTCTGTTTTCCCTCTTCAGTAAAATATTAATTGTTATTTGTCTTTTGCCTTATTATTTTTAACCTATCTCCCACTTTAGAAATTATAAAAGCTGTAGAAACGGGTTCCTCATTGCAGATTTCTTTTCCATTCTCTCCATATACAAAATTTCTCTTGAAAGCAAGCTTTTGAGGTTCTAATTCCGCTTTCAGCCATGAACTTCCTCTTGGCTCCTAGTAAAGGAAACGATGGTAAGTCCTGCAGTCGCGCTTTGTGCAGTTACTACAAAAAAAATTTCAGGGACCAATCTGCTCTTGGAGCCCATGTTAGGGTTAATCGTGGCGATAAACTCAAGTCAGCAAATAGCAGGAGAGCTCTCTCCCTTTCCGGTAGTTCCTCTAATGCTCGTTCTACTGTCCTTGCACTCCCGTGCAACCCAATTGGACGTTCAGCAACAGCAAGAATCACTGGTCGAACTTTCTTCATGAAGGGATCATCCTCTTCAGATTTCTCTGAAAGTGCCCCCTAAAGTTCAAGCAGCATACCTGAGAATCGTCAAGAACCTACTGAAAAAATGTCGTTCATGTTCCAAAACCTTTCATATGGTAGCAGCAGTGGCAGCATTTGCCATGCTAGTCAGTTCTCCTCAACCTCTTTTGCTGCTTCACCCAATAACTCAGTGGCTGTAGGGGGTTATTTTTGTGGAGATAGCTCTTCCCTTCCCCTCTTTATATGTTAACTCCTTGCTTCCCAGTCATGGGGTGCCATCATTCAGATCTATTGATTCTGCAAACCCTTTTGCTTACAATCATGGTGACCTGCCTCAGCTTGCCCCTGCAGTGACTGAGCCCTGTCCTGGTCTTATCCCAGTTCTCCTATACATGTTGAAGGAATTTATCCTTATGGAGTCTCCACCTTTAGGTCTTCATCAAAGTCTTGGCCCTTATCAATTTGGAGTGCGCCCTTTGTCTCCACCTTCAGGTCTTAATCAAAGTCTTGCCCCTCATCAACATGAAGTTGGGCTGCACCCTATGAAATGCACTGTACATGGAAACTGCAACCATGGGAATTACTCCCTCAGGGCCTCAATGCTGAAGACATCTGAAATGAAGGGTTCCTTGGAGAATCCGATAGCCTGCGGCTCAAACAGTCCACCTAAGCCTGGTGGCTCCTTACCTGCACCAGAATTGGACTTGGTCCTTGGTGTGCCGGGGGTTTCTTCTGCTTCTGGCAAGGAGGAAGACCTAACAGATCTTGATTTGTTGTTGCACCTCTAGTACTGTAGCTTTCCGTTTCTTGAATAAGAGCTTTGATAGCTCAAGAATAACTTTATGGATATGTTGTCGTTGCACCTGTAGTAATACTTGTTTAGTTGTGATCTTTAGACTCATTTGAGGATATATTGATAATGTTAAAAGCATAAAATTTCTAGTGTTTTCCTCTGTTTCTAGGGAAAACATCTATAATTGACTAGAGCTCATATCTAGCATGCAATTGATTCATCAATGAATGGAGTAATCATGTTTCTGGAAGAGACTCTGGGTTCAAGGATTCATTTCCAATGTTCATTTTGTTCTTATCTGGAAAATTGAGAGTGAATTACATTGCTGCTTCTGTTACCAGTTAAAAGAGTAAATAACAGTCTTGATTCTATAAATTTTCAATACTCCGGTAATGAAAGGTAGCTGTAGATGTCACTGAAAGTTTTGTCACGATCTTTGCTGGTTCAGAGTTCATTTCCATTGAAGCTCGATTGCATATCCACTGTACTATTTGGCAGATATTTCTGTATATATATATATATATATATCATGTGAAGAGCTGCTGGTTAATAAGAGTGGCAGGTTATTAGTACTTTTCTCCATTCATGTTCCTTTTCTTATCCACTTGTAATTCTTTTTGGATGTTCACATACAGTCGTCCCCTCTAAAGATGTATCATTGTTAGTAGAGTCATTTTAAACTATCTTGCGATCCACAATCATGATCCCACGATAGCCTTGATTTTTTCTGACCCTCGTCTAGCAGTGAAAATTTTGTGCAGAGTTTAAAGCTATGGAACTTTATGGTTGGCTTCATTGCTTGATCACATGTTGCATGATATTTGGGGGCTTCTTTGACCATATTTTCTTGATAACACAGGACTGTACTTCCGTTACGTATGCTAGTGCTTCTGTAGTGTGCATAAATTTTTTCTGCTTCTTTACAATTATATGGTTAAAGTGGTAGTTGTAGATTGGCTTACTAGGTGAAGTGACTTTGCTTTTTCTAGTGTTATGACATATAATGTTGAAATTTGCATGTTTTTGTGTGACACCAATTAATCGTAAAACTAATGCCCTTTGCTCTCATGCTGGGTGAGCATATTGACTAAATTGTATGCAGTGATCATAGAAGTAGATCTGCGCTTGCAGGTCAAGGTTCCGCTCCCTCTACATGAGCCTTTGGTGTCGGAAGTTTCTGCTGGAGCCGGGGAAGTCCCACTGACCATGTAAATGCAAAGTGGCAATAGCAACAAGAAAGCCTCTTTGTATTTCAGCCATTTCTTGAGATCGTCTCTCGGATCCTGCATTATCTACAGTAGTGACTGGTGCGATATATCAATCCCAGGTTATATCCTTATTTTTTATTCTTTAGTGAGAAGTTATTACATAGTGATATTGAGTTTTCAGCACTTGCAGAATTGAACTGATGACACGTTTCCCCTGCTTCAAACAATTAGGATAAGTAAGATGAGGGTGCAGTAAATTCTTGAGGTCTGAAATCCATCCGTGCTGATCTTAGTAGATATGCAGAAATAAAATAGAGAAGCTTGATACATCTTACTACTTTGTGCAAGAATGATACTAATACTCGGATATGCATGACAAACTTCTTTGCTGGTGCTGTTTGAAAACTTCAATTGCTACGTTTTTGGTATGTGGTTCACATCCTAAGACGTTGATTCACACAGGATTTCAAGTATTGCCACGTCATATGTAGGACCTGACAACTTGGTCATTCATCGTCCTTGAGTCAAATTTCGGCAGAGCAGTCTTTACTCATCTGAGATTTGGGAAGTCCAGTGTTCTATGGCTATTACCTCAATGGAGAAAATGTTGAGGAATCGGGATCCGATAGTGCCTCTTTATGTATGTGTGTGTGTGTGTGTGTGTGTAAGAATCTATCGTTCTTTTACTACAAAAGGATGAGAGATGGAAGATCCTCTCTTCTGAAAGAGGAGTGCATATAGAAAAGCTTACAGAATAAACAACTTTAGGATCCGGTTCCTCTGCAGTTCCGCACGGAACTGAGATGGGTTTGGTTCAGATCAATAGTAGGCATTACTCCTGCTGTTGATCCTATGGCCTGAGAAGATTTCGAAATAGAACACGTTTATTAGAGAGAGTTAGAAATGTTCTGTTCAGACCATTCGTGAATCAGGCTAGTTTGGACTGTAGGCCGGACATTCTGTGATCCTGTATAAGCCAATCAGGATTCATATCGTAACATTCTCCGGTTCTCCAAATATACCATGACAGGTTGAAAAAAAAAATGTCTATGAGACTATGACATTCCCAAATTAAATGTATCGGAATTGGTGTTTTGAAGGAGAGTTGGTTATTGCAGTTGAACAAGACCAAGCAGAGCTTATAAGGTAAGTAATGCATGCAATCAAAGGATTGGTTTGGTGACAACTTCATATTATTCTAATGAATTGTCTTTGACTTGTTTGACACCTCAGATCTTTACTCTTCGTCCTGCACTATCTGTGTCTTGTTGCGGGCAAGCTGTTGTTTTCGATGATTGAGTCGTTTTTTTCTATTGAAGGAGGTAAGAAGATGGTTCAAGTCTAGATTGTTCGGGATATGGAAGGTGCCCTACAATACGGAATCTCGTAGTCCATTGCTATCTAAGTGGGAAAGGGCCTCTTGCAGCCTGAACGTATTCCGCACCTTGTTGCAGAAGGCTGAGAGATAGCAGAAGAAATGATGCCTATATAGCCTCGATGGCCTAGAGATCTGCATTGAAATGTTCTCGACTAATGTGTGCGGGAAGCCTCGATGCTTTGCAATAAATTCATAGCGGAGAGATTCCAAAAAGATGGCGATGTCATGTTTAATCAGAAGAAATGTACATGCTTAAGAGCAGAATTCTTATGCAAAGTCAGAACGGTATTTTACATTGTGGCTTCATTCCATTTTTCCATTTCATCTCAATCGTGTTACATTATTTCATAGCAGATATTTCATTATATCGTATAGTATGCTGTTGAATCGACAGTCCGCGATTACCATGCTTCTGAAATATTCAATTCCAGTCTTGAGGCATGGCTCTTACAAACAATGACTTCCCATTGCACCAAACCGTCCCTCTCTATCTTTGTATTCGTTGCTTTCATGTATTTATTTTCATCAGCTAATTGACGTTTCATCCTTCATTAGGTTAAACGACAACATTACATTAAAATGTCGATCCTCAACTTCTCTTTTTATCGAGAAATTGTTGCATGAACTAAAAACTCAAGTTCTAAAAGCAACGACTGAATTTGTCATTATGAGTCTGTCGGAATGGTGCATAACACATTCGCATTTGTCTTAGTCTCGTATTCACTAGTTCATTCGGACAAAGAACTCTTGATTTATCACGAGAAGTTTTTAATGAATTTTTGATCCACAAGATAAAGGTTATTATTCATTTAAAACACCAACTGGAGGTCGTGTTTTTTTTTTCTTTTTTCTTTTCTTTGTAAAAATTATTAGTGATTCCAACTAGGCTGTCCTATGTCATCATAATCATCTCAAATTACGGAAATTCTCTACCGTTAATCCTTTCCTCTCCCTTTTAATCATCTCCTTATCCTTTTCAAGAGTGACGAAGAAGCTCACGGAAGCGAGACCCACTCGCGACCCCGGCGCGTGAGCGCCATCCTCGAGGACCCAACAAAGGACAAACTCTGACATAGCCGCCCTACCAGAGGACACGCGTCCCACGCGCAGCCTCAGCACTTGGAACACCATTCTCGCCAGAATCATGAACCCGTGTTTGTTCTGCAGTACCGTAACTAATATCACTCCTTTCCTCGGCCGGGGTCCCCCCACAAAGAAAAATCTGGTCTTTTTCTCCCATTTCGGCTTGCTTCTCTTTGCAGGCAAACAACATTACAACACCCGAAGCGCTGTAGAGAGGCCCTTTTGTGAGTTCTTTAAGCTCTCTCACTTGTTGGGTTTTTTTCAGCTCTGCCACACAGTTCTTTCTGTGGGCCGCCGCCGTCTTTCTTGAATTCTTGTGTTCTGCTCCGGCACCGTACAGTACAGTTGGATGACTGCGTGCGATGCTTCAGTTTGGCTGCTTCATGTTCTTGATTGATGGTCGAATCTTGTCTGTTAGTGTTTTCTGGGGCTCTTTTGATCAGTCTGACAAGGATTGAAGGATTAGCAGTTTGGGGTGTACGGTTCACCGATTGCTTAGTGTGAACGAGTGTCTGCGTTGTTTGCTATGTTGATCGGTGCGATAAGGCTTTGACAGCTTTTGGAATATCAATTTGGGATAAAGTTGTGGTTTTTTAAAGTAGATGTAGTGTATAGAATAGGTCTGTATGTGCCAAATATCTTGTGGGGTTGGATTGTTGACAATTTTGTGGAGGGATAGAGAGGGAGGGAGGGAGGGGATAGGAGTTGGTTGCCTTTCTTCATAATTCCTTTATGAGCTTCGGAAACGTGAAAGGATAAGTGGCTCGGAATTTGGAACATATTCTTTGCTTTTCACCGGGCTCTGGTTCTACTGGTGTTATTGGGGTGGCATAACATAGGCAGAAAGGAATTGCACAGATTGGGAATCATCGAGGGGGTTCTTAGCGCTCTTGCGGAAGGGTTTTTGTCGAGATGCAACGGGTTCGATTATCGTCCAAGCAAGCTCCTGTACATAAACTTGGCGATTCCCAGATGACTCTGTCCCCAAAGTTTAGGTTAGCCGTCATTCAGTCCTCTCTGTTCAACGCTTCCTCGGAGTTGGAATGGTCCCTCAGAGGGGAACCCCTGATCCCGGGACTTCCTGATGATGTAGCCCTGAACTGCCTCCTGCGGGTCCCCATCCAGAGCCACACAGCCTGCCGAGCCGTCTGCAAGCGATGGCACTTGCTTCTTGGTAACAAAGAGAGGTTCTTTAACCGAAGGAAGGAATTAGGGTTCAAGGACCCCTGGCTCTTTGTATTTGCCTTCCACAAGTGTACAGGGAAGATTCAGTGGCAGGTTCTTGACCTAACTAATTTCTCATGGCATACTATTCCTTCAATGCCCTGCAAGGACAAGGTCTGCCCGCATGGGTTTAGGTGTGTTTCTATTCCTCATGAGGGCACCCTTTTCGTCTGTGGGGGCATGGTTTCGGACGTGGATTGCCCTCTCGATTTGGTGCTAAAGTACGAGATGCAAAGAAACCGTTGGACTGTTATGAACAAGATGATTACGCCGAGATCTTTTTTCGCCAGTGGGGTTATTGATGGGATGGTTTATGCAGCGGGAGGGAATAGCACAAATTTGTTTGAACTTGACTCAGCAGAAGTTCTCGACCCAGTGAAGGGCCACTGGAGCCCAATTGCGAATATGGGAACTAATATGGCTTCATATGATGCTGCGGTCCTCAATGGGAAGCTTCTCGTGACGGAAGGGTGGCTGTGGCCATTTTATGTGTCTCCTAGAGGACAAGTCTACGACCCGAAAACAGACTGTTGGGAGAGCATGTCCGTCGGCCTCCGAGAAGGATGGACAGGTTCCAGTGTCGTAGTTCAGGGCCACTTGTTCGTGGTCTCAGAACTCGAGAGGATGAAACTTAAGGTGTATGACTCGAACTCTGATTCCTGGGATACAATAGAAGGGCCTCCTCTGCCTGAACAGATCTGCAAGCCCTTCGCCGTTAGTGCCTATGACAGTAACATCTACGTCGTGGGTCGGAACCTGAATGTCGCAGTTGGCCAGGTCTCGAGGGTGAGGCCTGAGGAAAGCTGCGAGAGGAAGTGGAAGTTCTCGATCCGCTGGCACGTGGTGGACGCCCCTGAGAACTTCTCCGATCTCACTCCCTCAAGCTCTCAGGTCCTCTTTGCTTAACGTTTCATGATGTCACAATATATCATATTACGTTAACATCTTCATGAGTTTAGTGCGTGTTATTGGAATGAACTGTAGAATCGAGAAGGGATTGTAAAGGCTGTAAGAGTTGCTCTTGCTGTTACAGTTCCATGTGCAACGATTCATATAAGCTGCAAAGGGCATCCTTGTTTTACCCTTTACTTATACCTTTCATGCCATACATATGCAAAAACAAACATTTACATATATATGTGTCTATTTCTTTTTTCTCGAGTGTTCTGTTTGAGATTGAAACAACCGGCCTTCTGTCTGGTTGTTTTTGTGATTTAAATGTTCTGCAATTTCGTCCTCTCGGTTTGATGCTGATATGGTGTTAAGGTTTAGGAGTCCTATAAGATGATGGTTTTAGGACATTTCTGCTCCATCCTGGTTGGTTGATCAATTACCAACAGGTATCATATCTTTATAATATAATATATATATATATATATATATGTTCATTTGAATTATTTGCATGAGAAATCTGTCAAAATAAAAACATCAAAGCTGCATTTTAGTAAGTCCTTGTTACTTCAGCAAGAAGAAAGAAAAGCGAACCCATGTCTACCTCCGCAGCAATTAAGAACTGCAAATTGGGTCTGTTCAGACTCATCTCCCACTGATTCTGATCAGTTGTAACCTAAAAATTACATTTTGGGGTGATCAAATGGGTGAGAGCGGAGTTAAGAAGCTGTAGCTAGCGAGACGGGTCCTCCCATATGATAAGTTCATGAGTTGTGGTACTTTCTCGCTGGGAGTCGGGAGAATACGGCTCGTAGTCGGGACAGAGGAGCCTGAACATCTGTTGTGTGGTCTGCTGATGATTCTCGGAAGTGAGATCGAAGGGCTCAATACAAAAATAAAGAGGTCCATGTAGTTTTAACAAGAATCAAACTGCAACCTCGTAAGCGAAAATGTGTACTACTGCATTAGATAGGTTGGGTTTTTTTTGAAGAAAAGATGTGAGTATTGGGCTGAGTTTGGACTAATTCCTCAAGCTCAGCTTTGTGGGCCTAATTTCTCATTCAGGCCCGTTCAACGTCAATTTAGCCCAGCCCATTTGGCCATGAGTGAAATTCCACTTTTACACCCTGAAGTTTGACAGTGTGTCCATTTCAGACCAGATTGCTACACATGAAGAATGAGATATTGGGAAAATCAGGATAATTGTTGGTGGGGACTTTCTCCGTTAGTCATGTATCAACCCCTTTTTTTTGTAAAGGAACGCCTATATTCCACGACCCATCGTTCCTCAAAAGACGACATTAAATAACTCAATCTGTCATATCTCTTTTTAGTTACGAGTAATCGATGCGTAAAAGTTGAAATACGATTTAACGTGTCGTAAATTCTGGGGAGTGGAATTGTCGGAAAGCTAAACTTTAGGGGCCAAAACGAAATTTCAGAAGTCAACAAATCCTCTCCAACGGCATCGGAGGTTTTTCTTGTCGCTGCAAAAGTTATCAGGGGGGCTGCAGCTTCTCCGTTCTTCTTCGTCTTCTCCGTCTCAGATCGCCGTTGGAGGACACAGATGGCGGCAATCACGAGCGCGCTGATAGCGATCGCGGGGGTGGTGCTGGGCTGGATCGCCATAGAGATCGCCTGCAAGCCCTGCCTCGAGAGAGGCCGGGAAGCCATCGACCGATCACTGAACCCGGACTACGATCCCGACGACGAAGAGAACCGCGCCGGAGCCCGCGCGCCTCTCATTGCCGAACCCGAAGGTTCGGGTCCGACGGCTGAGGATCCGCCCTCTGCTTCAACAGCCTCGGCCAAGGCCGCCGCCATCTGATCCATCCTCCATCCCTTCGGCCTCCGATTTGATTCTCTAGCCAGATTTGTCTATGGATTGTGCGTGTTCAATGTTTTGTGAATACTTCCGATCGAAGTTGTAAAGGGAATGGAAGATCAGACCGGAGATGCGTTCTCTGTTGGATGTCGAATTTCCTTCTCCCTTTTTCTTCTTTAATTTTTGGACAATATGAAGTGATCAAACATTTGGTTGATTTTTTTTTTTTAATGTGCCCACCAAAATCTTGTAATAATCACCTTTTTCCGTATCGAAATTAGAAAAAGAAAATACATAAAAATTTTTGAAGACTACATAAAAAAAAAAAAAAGCAGAGTCTACATAAACAATCACATTCAGTATCAAAATTACGGTTCCCTCAATTCCGAACGATGAGGTCTCATCGGTGGCCACTGCCCTCCAATTGGACTCACCGACCACCATAGTAGTGACCAGCCAGATTGCGGGTGGTGGCCATCGACTAAACCCCCGCCAACCCCCTCCCCTTCTTTCCTTTTTCAATTTTTTAAACTTTTTCATAATGATTTTTAATAATACAATTTATGTGGGACTCACTTAACCAATATTCGTGCGCCATGTGTTATCAACAAGTGCTGCGAGCTCATCCTATTAGAATTAATGGAGGACCTAATGGATGCTAAACGTGATAACAAAGTACAAAGTTCGTACTATTTTATGTAATTTTTCCTAAAAATGTTGATATAAATTTTCGAAAATTCACTTGTAAAAACAGGCTGAAATCAACCCTACTTGGATGTTGACTTATACTGACTATGTTTCAAATATCTAGTCTGAAAAATGAAAGTGTCGTGGATATGCAATTTGTTTCAGAGTAAACCCTTACAAACTTACTATTTGTTTGAATCGCGGATTAAAAAAAGATTATGACAGTCGATCATAGAGGCAGAAGGGGCGACTCATAGAGGATTATTACAATAGTTTGGAAATAAGTTTCAAAGATAAAACCTTAAGCATATACAAGTTCGTCGTCAAAATCGGACCGCCGCATCCTGCAAGAGCTTTAGATTTTGTCCAAAATTTGAGTTGTATCCAGATTTGTTGCATTTCTAGAAATAGATTCTCAAGAGGAACAGTGTAAGCATATCAAATTTTCAAACTTCATGCGTGGATATCCATTCCACCTTAACATTCACCGCATGAAGAGAAATTCGAAACCCAAAATTCTAATATCGTAATCTCACTGCACTTTGCTCCTTTGCGACGTAACAAGCAAGGCCTTGGGTCGGAAATTGTCCGATGAGACGACTCAGCAAATGTGGTATCCATGGATCTGAGAAGAGCCATCTATCTCCTAGGTGAGAGAAAATATGCTTCCTCGCTATTACAAAGTCCAGTCAGTGCAAAATACGAACCGAAACTCAAAATGGCGACAACTATGGACTTCTTTACTGTACATTAAACTGAGGAAAGTAGGATCAAGTAAACAGAAAATCATAGACATTCTTAAAGACTGCCCAAGGAGGAATTGTTTTCCTAAATTCCCTTCGAAATGTTCTGTCTTCTTTTTTTACAGTAACATGACATTGGTTTTACGCAAGGTAGTTGTATATTTGCGGGTTGTTCTTGTCCCGCTCCAGGTACTCCCTGTCGATCAGGCTCTCTATCCTCTTCTTCAGATCAGCCGGCTTTATCGGGAACTTCAGCTGCTCCCCCCCAAACCCCCAACCAAAACAAAGGCGGCAAACTGTCAGTGGTCTCTGCCGTAGAATATTAACTTATTAATAGAGAATCTACATGGCGTACATTTATCTTATTTACCTGTTGAAATAGTTCGGTGATGAGAAGGGTGTGACTCAGCACTTTACGCGTCTTCATGATCCGAACAATGGCAGCATCAACCTGTAACACGAGCGAAGCAACAACATTACTGCACTTGTATAATCACTTTTTATCTGACAAAGCTCGTCTTTCCCAGCTGGGGTGTACCCGAAATCAGAGCCTTGTAATGCAAGGGAGATGGAAAGGGTTTGGAAGGCAGACCTGATATTGGCGGTCCTGGAACACTCTCTCAGTAGTGCTCGTGTTCTCCTCAACAGTTTCCTTCATCTGAATGGCATTAACCTGCAAATCCCATTAACCAAAAATGTAAACTTCAAACTGTCAAATGAGCGCATGCACTTAAAATATCTATTCAATTGCAGATCAAAACAGAGTACCTTTATTCGATAAAGAGGAGCACTGAAAGCTTCATTAAACTCAAAATAATCACCGTCCTCCACATCCCTGCCTTTTGGCACCTGAAAGGAGGAAATGCAGAAGCTCAGTTGAGTAGAAGTGATAACGAACAATTGATTTCACCAGCTCAATAGATTATATACACATCAAATATGATTTGGACAACCTACCTTTTGGAGGACCCTCACTTTTCCACATGCAAGGGACTGCAAAGTTCTCCTCAGTTCCTTGTCCTCGATACCTGTGGAGTCCTTGATATCTTGAAAGCTAAGCTTCTGAGCATCATTGAACAGCATCAACACCACAGTCTGCAGCATAATAGATGAAACAGGGACTCAGCAATTGCCCAGCTTAACTAAAAGTGGCACCATCTGCTGGCAGAAGAATCAACAAGACACAGCACCAATAGGCAGAAGAACCCAGAAGAAAAAATATGAGGGCTTACCTGAAATAGGGAAACTGCGAGCTCCTTTTTGCCTTTTGGGAAATCAGCTTTCAACACACAGTGACCTAATGAATTTTGCCACATTAATCGTCTCCCACTGTACTTGCTTAGGTAGAACTCCTTGAAAATGTCCTGATAGAAAGCAGAAAGTGTCGACAATTAATATGACTGCAAGTTTCGACTGAAAATCAACCATGACCTCTTTCACAAGAGCATTACCTGGTAGACATTCAATTCATGAGGAAGTCTCACATCCATCGGCGGATAAGTGGGCCAATAACTGCAATTGAAGCATCCAACACCTTATTAGGATACATGATTACCAATCACTAGAAATTTTCATGATTATAGAATTTTTTTAGGCTTAATCATATAACATTACAAATGCAAGACGTACCCAGTGGTCAAAACATGAACACTCATCTCGATCCCTGACGGGAGTTTTGTCCTGGCCTGTGATGATTGTTTGAAGGACTCATTTATCTCCTTTGATAGTTCAATATCCTGAAAAGGACACAAAAGGAAACTGCTCATTCCTCGTGAAAATCAGAAATTGTATTCCTCATACTGCGGTTAAAGAAACGTATAAAAATGCCTGTTACTGCATTATATTATTCTTCAACTAAGGAACTTGTAAGGGTCAAACACTTGACAATAACTCCTAGTAGAGCATCTTTAATAATAAATGGAAAAAAAAAAAGCATACAGCCATTTGAATTTAAGTTTTGAAAATAATTCACTGTACAAGCAAATAGTCAATCCACATTCTCAAACAAATGAGTCCACAATTCAGTACATTTCCATGACCTTCTTTGTTATGCTTAAGTTTTGAAAATAACCTAACAATGGCAGCTAACTACTACTTATACGTGTATAAAGCAAACAGACCTTGAACATCCCTTCAAGTTTGTTCGTAAACTGACTGCCACACTCGGTTTTGAGCTGCATTTTCAGGAAAGAATATTGTCAATATGACTGTCTGAAAGAGCTTCATAAGAAATAAGCAACATCCCTATATTCAGATGAAAGGACTTGACCTTGGTGATCATGGACTTCTCGGCATCAATAGAAGCACTCTTTCCCAACAATAGCCTCTTTGCAAGATCCTTCTTATAGAATGCCTCAAATACATCTTTGCCCTGTAATTTCAGAAAATGTAAGTATCCAAGTTTTGAGTTCGGTAAAATCAGAAGCTCAATATAAATACTATATTGGAAGCTCTCTCTTGTTCTCTTAGGCCCCTCTCTGTCTCCATATCTCACTACAAATCTAGTTTTAGCCTCAGAGGAAGATAAATCCACCTGGATAAACCTGAACAGAACCAACACTCTGTCAAGTGTACTCTCCAATTCCTCTTCCGATGTCCCTTTGTTACCAGCACGAAGCTTTTCATCCAGAAATTTTGCGATCAACTCAGCAGGTCGGTTCTGTTAAGTAAAGCAGTGAGAGAGAGAGAGAAATTAGAACCCCGCAACAATCATAAGGATTCTGTTAAATGGTTAAATAACCCTTGATAGAATCCAGGATGCGCATAGATGAGACAGCATTTCAGTCATTAGAATGCAAAAAGTCCAAACTGCTCCACTCAATCTGTCATTTCTCATACTGGATTGCCTAAGAAATAGGTCTGAACATAGTATTTCACACGCTATGTTCAAATAAGTACATGAGCAGAAAGGAACAGCGCAAATAATGAACAATTACTAACCTGACGAAGATTAATTAGATGTTCAAACGAATCCTTAATGGTATTTGAAAATGCTTCATTCTTTGCAAAACTTTCCTCCCATATTTTATCCAGCGCAGACTTAAAGTCCAAAAGGGATGGCACCATATCTTTGTCTTTCTCTTCATCCATGATGATACCTTGCCCTGTTCTCCGTATATATGAACTAAGAGCCTGTCTCAGTGATTCAAGAGCATTGACCCTTGAGAAAAGTTGATACATTCTCTGAAGGTCTTCAATACGGTTCCCATCCATTAGCATTGTAAAACCCTAACACAGCAGACAAAGCAAAGATTGCTTTAGCAGAATACAATATTTAAACCATACATGACCGCGCAAGCTCCCTAGAAATGCATATGTATGTCTATGAATGAATGAAATATCGGAAAACATTTGATATTTATGCACAAAATCACGCGATTATCTGCTACACATTAGCTATCAGCATCCAGCCTTGAGGCAGATGGGGACATGATAAACCTAAGACAGTTATGGATGCATATGTTTGTGCCAAAATTTCATATATACCATCTTAATATGAAACATAAAGAAATCAAGGTAACAGTATCATATATCCACACCTTATCAAGAATAGCTGGGATATGGCGTTCGAGGAGCTGTTTTTCTGTTGTTGCAATCAGAGGCTTCCTGGTACTTGCGTCTAGGTAAAGCAAGCACCTCTCATGTTCCTCATGCAACCTCACCTGTAAGAACATTTCATCTACATATTTCCCATCAATCCATTAAAAGCAGCTATGTCAAATTACACATTATACCAGCATTCGTCTAAATTATCACTGCTCCCACACCATTTGCTTTGCTCTGTTTGACAAATGATCTATACTTACTCAAGCCTACCATAACTATCAACCAGAAGCCGTGCTAAATCTGAACAATTTCATATACAAAAAGAAAGTAATAAATGTCCAAATGCAAGCACTATTGTCAGGAAGAAGGATCAATGCACCTCCACATGCTTCAGATAATCTGGAACATCCGATTGTTGCATGTATTTCATCCCTTCAGCACCATAAAATTCAGATGTGCACTCAAGGAAAGGCTTCTCAAAGCTTTCTGAGTAAATCCCAAGCGCTGTAAACATCTTAAGAAGATGATTAAGGAGAGTGCGATCAACTGTCTCACCTAACCTGAAAACTCAAAATACATAATAAAGTTTCAGAGCATGATATTTGGCTCGCATACCAACATAGAGGTTAGGATAATATAGAGTAAGCATTTCCTTTAAAGGTTTGATAAGTTTGACTTAATGTCATAAACCATAATAAAATATTTGACAATGTCTTTTAAAAATTACAGAAAGAATGCAGGAGAGATTGCCATTTTGGCTAACTTCTCCTTTGCATTATTCCAGGAGTTCTGGGATGGTTTTATGTAATTTTCAGAGTCATCTAGAACGTGTTACTAACATTTTGCTATTAGTTTCCCTTGATGTGAAGTTTACTGTTTACATAAATATCTAGAACTAGCATGTTATTAAGATTTTATTATTACAATTCCTGACAGAATACTGAGACATCCTCCCCCGTTGTCAAAGATGAAACACAAGCATTGCCTAACTTATTCAGGTTGTCACAGTATTACATCGTAGGCAGGCATGTCAATCTTCGACTGTTCATATATTATGAAGAAGCATAGGTAGGCACGAGTAACTAGTTAACCACTTAAAACTTTGCTGTGTAATAAAATGAAGAACCTAAAAGTTACTACCATAAGATGCAAGTAATAAAAGATGCACTAGGATCGTATATCAGAATCATGCTTCTATATCCATGTCCTCTCTGAAATTTAGCAAAGAACTTGAAGGAGAAGGCATGTATTTTAAAAATACCTTTCCCTTTCAATCATCCTCAGAAGGCCAGTGACAGTTTTGTGCTCGACTTCAGAGGACAAAGAGAGATGCTTTCGGAAAAGCTGCAGCCCCATGTCCCATAATGAGCGAACATTTGGTGTCTGCTTCACATATGTCCTATCCAGATACAAGGCTATGCCACGGATCATTAACATCTGATCGCAAAGATCCTGCCAGCATCTCTCAACAAGTGACAAAAAAACGGCCAAATCTGGGCTTTGACCAACCAGAGACCGTAGAGCTGCTGATATATGAGCTTCACACTCCTTTTCGATCCGTTGATAAAGATTACCCCCCAACTTGTGCAGACAGAGGTCATTGACCGCCTAAAGATCACACAGTCAATTATATCCAAGGAAGAAAGAGGCCATAATCAGAAGATAGTCCAAAGCGAGTAGAGGAGGAAGAACAGCAACCTACCTGATAGAGTCTTTCCATGTCGACAGAAACTGGTTGCTTCAAAAATATAGCATTAATGGCTGCCTTAAGCTTTGCCCATGTGTCATTCTCAAAATTTGCAGGCAGCGTCGGCTTAGCTTCATAAAAAATAAAGTTCAGACTGAGACATATTAGGCAACTCTAACAACGCACACACTGGTTAAGCAAAAGGAAGGTCATGACTCCTATATAACCATGCAAACGGGACTTGGAAAAACACCCAACATGCATCATTAAGTGCCAGAACAATACGTGACAAAAGAGTTTTCAGATCAAGCATCACAGCAAAGAGTCCCAAGGAACAGACAATCTCAAGAGAATAATCTAAGACTGCCAAGATAGATTTATGATGGGCATAAGATGAATAGAGACATTAGTCATTTCCTTTCTCAAAATAACTTCAGACAAATAGCTGCATTTGCTAAGTGACGTAAATTGAGATAATCACACACTATCAGTGCAAAGTATAGAGGACCATCAATCAAAAGAATATGAAGCTACAAATAGACGTCTCCATTCTCACAACAGCATAAAACTTGTGTATGCACAGTATTTCAAGAACGAGTCCAAAGGTTGTTGCTCCATAAACAAGAAAAGTGGAAGAATGAAATAGTTGAACCGTAAAGGAGATGGGGAAACAAGAGGGAAGCTGCATCTATCGACAATGCATTTGGCAAATGAAACACATTTCGTAACACAGAAGCCCCGACATTTTCTCACTTAGGAATTAAAGATCCTCATTCAGCAAGCAAACTAGCATATTTATCACTTAGATCCCCCCAAAATTTCCGCACAAGAGCACGCTACAGAGAGAAAAATTCCGGCACAGCTTCAAATTGTGCAGCTCAAGCTGCAAAGTTGACGCATTAGCTCGTTAAAATACGAACTTGAATCCACAAATCTGAGTCATTTTATGAACTAACAGCTCAAATCAGAGCTTGAAGCAAAACTCACGCTAAGCGGAGACAAAACCTGACTGCCCAGACAATCCACACGTTAAACCCCCAATCATCCAAATTTCAACTGCAAATCGAGCTCATCAGACGATCAATGAGCCAAATTGAGAGCATCAGAAGTGTAAGCTGACCTAATCCGACACACTGAACGGCTGAAATACAATTCCGACAAAACCCTAAAAGAGATCGAGCAACGAACAGTACCTTTGACGAGCTTGATAACGAGCTTCTTAGCGGGCTGCGGTGGGATGGCCTTCTTGCGGGAGAGGTTGGCGGCGACGCTCCGGCCAGCCGCGGCCTCGTCGGGCTTGGGGCCGTCGGGCTCGAAGACTACGTCGTTACTGGGATCGAAGTTGGGGGGCTGATGGTGGAGGCCGTTCTTGTTGGGGTCGAAGGAGCAGGCGACGGCGGCCTGGGACTTAGCCTTCTTCATGGTGGGGTAGAAGGGGGAGCTGGAGCTGGTGTTGATGTTGGTGGTGGCGGCGCCGCCGGAGGAGGAGGAGGAGGAAGAGGAGGAGGAGCTGGCGGTGGTGGCAGAGCGCTTAGCGGGGTGAGACATGAAAGAGTGGCGTCAAGGGAGCATTGCAGAAGAAAGGGGAAACGGAAAATGGCTATAAACACTCTTTCCCTTCCGCAGATAACAAAACAACAATACAAATGTGCAACTGGAAGAGCAAAAAGTAAGAAGATTGCAGAACTAGAGAGAGAGAGAGATTAGATGAGTTATGAGTGAGAGCCATAGGGGAAAAAGAAAAAAAAAATATACAATTAATAATTAAAATACAAAATACAAAATACAAAATATAAATATAAAATATAGCTAATCTATATTCATCTAATTCTAATTAATAAAAAAAAAAAGTAGGTGTAATGTAGCGGCCTGCGCGTATGAAATTAAGAGCTGTAGATTTGATTGGGACTTATGTACCATTTTATTTCTCGTTTCTATTCTGGAGTGATGCTTTGGTTTGGGGATATTGTTACCAATAGAAAAAATGTTAAAACAAGATTACGGTGAAGCCCCTAAAACCAAGACTTTCAGGTTTGGTTATCGCTGCTAGGACTTATGTGTCATTTTACTACTCTATGCTAATGATTTGTTTGCGAGTGTTGTTTGATAAATGAATGTAGAGATCAATACAAGCTAAATTAAAGTATATGTAAGACACTACTTTGAAACTATTAAGAGTAAAATAGGTATACTATCGATACATAAAATACAGAATAAGAAGAAATTCTCAAAAGTACCTATTGATCTGTTGAGGAAATCACATTTGATGTATTCATCCTGAATTTTTATGCAAGAAAATTATACCCGACACTATTTTACTTTAAAAGTAAGATAAGTGCGCACACTAGGACACTTCATTGTAAAAAGAAAAGTAAAAAATAAAATAATATATATATAAAGCCTCTAATCGAAATCTCACGCTGTCACATCGAAAACGGAGCTCTCTTGTATTGTCACGTTATCGTTTATAACTAAAAAAATGGTAAATTTCGATGACACCCCTTATAATTTGTGAAAAAGCATGTGACACCCCTTCTATCGCTGACATGGTCTCAAGAGAATATTCACTTTGCCACATAGATCCAATGTCACGTAACTGCACAAACCAATCCGTCATCTGATTTCTTTACCCGATAAATTTGACTCGATTTAAGAAAAAATAACAAAAATCAGCAAAAAGAGGGGTAGTGCATGGTTAATTTTAAAAAGAATAAGTATTGCTGGCCATTTTACAAGTTACAGGGGTATCGTTGAAATTTATCCAAAGAAACTATATGGAACTTTCCCTTTTAGCCGCAAAATATATCAACAAAATATATACAATATATACATATAATTAAGTCCAAAATATATCAGCAGAAGATAGATATATATTCAATATATAAATATGAAACAAAGCCCCTATGCCACCACATAATCAAAAGCAGAAAACAAAGCTCTTTCGCATTGTCACGTTATCGTTTATAAATTTTTAAAAAATTATATGAAAAGTCCTCTTTTAGCAGCAAAATGTATCAATAGAATAGATGCAATTCATACATGTAATTAAGTCCAAAATATATTAGCGTAAGATAGATATATATTCGATATATGAAATATATCAACTGAAGATACATATATATATATTCAATATATACAGTGCAAACCAATATATATATGTATATGTATATATCAGTTCTTTCAATTATATATTGCATGGCCATATAAGTAGAAGATATGTCAACATAATATATTTATATATAATGTATACATATAAATCGAAAATATATCAATGGAATATACATATATATTCAATATAAACATAAGTCCAAACCAATAAATATATACATGTCTATGCAATTCTTTTAAATATATATTGCATTTTCCATATAAGTAGAAAGGTTGCTATATAAATTTTACAAATATATATTCATGAAAAAAATGAACACAAAAATTTGGAGCACAACGTTAGAAAGTAAAGGTAACCATGCCCTTTCCTTTCCATTAACCAAATTGAGTCTGTGCTTAGGAAAAATTAAATTCATGCTCATGTCATAGCTATTTTTCCTTCATTTATCTTTTTTTGTGCATGATATTGCAGATTATGAGGCATTACAATGGTTTATTATATGATAAAAGAGTTGAGACATGACCACTATGAGTTGGTACAAGCGGTTTGACTCTTATTCCGCTTAAGCTAGGTTTCGAGTTCGAGTCCTTTTGAATGCAAAAAATCCATATTAGGAGAATTTTACCATTTAATGGATCAACCCGACTCGACTAGATAGTTGGGGCTAATCGGGTTTTCAGATACCCCAAATACCAAGGTTCACACTAAAAAAAAAAGGATTGAGACATGAAAAATGTACATGGACAATTAGAGTGAGATTGACAAGATTGTAGGATGCCTTGATTACAAGGACTAACAAAATCATTAGTCTTGATATGATTTTTGTTGATGAAAAGGTATACTTTGCACTTTTTTACTAAATATATATTATTTCTCATAGAATTGATTATTTACTAAATTTTGCTTCTAATGAAATTAGGGTTTTTTAATGCACGCAAGCGTAAGAAAGTCTCAAATTGATTTGTTCCGACCATTATTTCGTGAATGAGGCTTATACACCATCAACTAATGAAATTAGGGATCTTTACATTTCAAGATTTCTTTTTTATTTCATTCATATTAATATTTTGATACGGTGAATTTTTCTTCCTCCACTCATATTATTGTACGTTTCCCTTCCTCTTTTTTTTTGGATTGTAGTTTGATTTATTATTATTATTATTGTTATTATTATTATCATTTGAGATTATCTATTTTGTCCATTTATTTTTATATTTTATTAGATGTAGTTAATTAATTTGCTCGAATAATTGGTATGTATTTGATATAAATGAGTTATTCTAATTTATTGATATCTATAACAATAAAATAATTTATCTGATTTATGATTAGTATTATCTATGCAAAACGTATATAACTATTTGATAAAAATTAATTTTGCAGTTGAAAGTTCATTATTTAACTTATTGCCCCGTGCCGTGCGCGAGTTTTCAACTACTAGTAATAAAAAAGAAAGAGAGGCTTCTTCGAATATGCACACTAAGCTACCACAAGCCTCCCAGTTAATCGGTCCATTTTTAGGCCAAATTATTGTTTTCCTTCCTTTTCTAATAAAGTAAATTATAAGAATTTGGTTAAAAAAAGAAAAAAAAATGTTAAAAATTTGAAACTCAAATTCATTTGTCTGATTATATCCAAAAAAAAAATCTTTTCTTTCTTAAATAGAAAAATTTATTAAGTACATTGACTTATTATTCATTCATCTGTATGTACACCGCATTGTTTAGAATGACATTAATATGTGTTTTCTACATATATAAGAAACGGGAAGTGGTTTTCAAATCGAGTCAAATCCAACATCTCGCATCATTGTTCCAGCGCTTTGAGTGTGAGCATCAACTAACAACATCGGTCCCTAAAGCGATGACGAAAGTACTCTTATTATTTGCAGTGACAACTAAAACTATAATCCTCCAATTCCGTTTTTAGCATGTTCTTTGCTCAAAGAGCATTTTACAAATTACCCGATTTTCTCATCTTGTACATCGATTAGACATTATTATTATTATTATTATTAGGATACAAAATTCAGATCCAAACCACGAGTGATTCACGTGCGTCTCGTTGATGAAGAAACTTGATCCACTGTCCACGTTTAGCCTCGAATACCCACACAATGGGAGATCGGGGGTGGTGTCCGATTTCCCTTTCCGACACTCAAGTCAGTGTAAGCCGTGAGTATGGGGAAAAATGATGAATTGTTTATCAAACATGTAAAGTGCATATACTTATATAGGGTTTAGAGATAAATTATGTTACCACCATGACGATATATTCGGTATATTTTCATTTCTCATACCTTGATATATTAGGAATTGTATCTTGTTGTAAAAAATTTCCTATTATAACTCTTACTTGATAGGCCCTCGCGAGTGGGCTTCGCTAAGAGGACTGGACCCCTCTCGTAAATGATCGGATTGGGCCTTGCCTGGGTCTCTAGACCTTACGGGCCATATCAAGTCGGAGCGCGAAATCTTATCTCCAACAATTATTATTTCAAATGAATTTATTTATACATTGAAGATTATTTAAGCAGCCTCTGATTTCGGCCCAAAGACCAAACCGCAAGTCCCCTTACCTACAATAACCAGCTCTAAGCACAGTGACATATTGTGGCCCAGCTAGCGGACTCCTTTGGGCAATCCAAGCATGGGCTTTGGTCCGTATAATCAAAAGTAACTTACAAACTTTGATCGAATTTTAACCAACGAGCCTAGCCGATCGAGTTGACAGGCGAGTTGCTCATCTTCTTGAGATCGATCCAAGCAGTGAGTACGACAATATAGACAGGTCGATTGGCACGAGCAAGGTGGTTCAATATTGTACCTAAAAGGTCAGCCCAATTTAATTTGGCACATTCAATCGATTGGAGGCAAGGCACGACACAAGTGGCACAGTTACTGGGATGGCTCAATCAATAGCACGGGAAAACAATTTATATGCCGGCACAAACGCAGCTCTAAGATGGATACTAGAATTTGATGACATGGCTTGTGCGCCGTGTCGTGACCTGCAAGTCTTGGACATGCATGATTTCTTATTAATTCAGTTCGAGTTTTTGGCCCTATGTATAATGGCATGCATTACATGATTAAACCTTGACCCAAAAGCATCCATAACCTTAGCAAACACTTGATAAAGTTATAATTAATAAGGTGAGTAAATAAAGCATCCATAATCCCTATAATTAATAATGGACAAAATTGACAATTTGGTCCTTGAAATATACAGCTCAAGGTAAGTTCGTACCTGAAATAAAATCTGTGTACTAATTGGTCCGAATGTTTCAAACGTTAGGACTAATTGGTCCTTCCGTTTGTAAAAATTGCAAGTCCCTAACGGAACGTTACAAATTGGCCATTAAGTGCCACTGTTTGTCGTCCCTCAACTGAAAGGTTTCCCGCCCCAAATTTGCCCCAAATCTCTTCCCAATCAGTTCGATGAAACCATAATTGAGTCTACACCAGCTTCCACTCCAATTATCAAATTGACGAAAACGCCTCAAAATTTTCGCAATTGAGAGTGCCGCCCGTGATCTTCCGGTGGTTGTTGGTCGTATTTCGATGAGGAGTCAATCTCTGGGATTAGTCGCTGTAGGTGTGGGCGCAATCGTCCAAATCAAACTCACCAAATCGCCTCAAGATTTCTGCAATTGAGAGTGTCGCCCGTGATTTTCTGAAGTCGCAATCGTGGTTGTTGGTCATTTTCTGGTGTGGAGTCAATCCCTGGGATCAACTGCTGTGGGTGTTGGCGCGATCGTCTGAAGGTTATTCTGTTGCATTGCACATGGGGAGTAGGTCAGTTCAATTGCTGATTGTTGATCGTTTGGGTGGTTTTGGTTTGTATTTTGGGTTTTCGGGGACAAATGTAATACTAGTCAGTTGAGGTTATGGTTTCTCTGATACCAGAGAACTCGAGAACCAGAGAACAACAGAAGGAGCCATGAATCCGAGAACCAGAGAATAACAAAAAGAGCCACGATGATTGTCTGTTGATTGTCTGTGACCGTAGCAATGTTCTGATGAAGTAGTAGTTGTTGGTTGTCTGTGACCGAATACATGAAGTTCTGATACAGTAGCTGTTGTTGATTGTCTGTAACTGGATACATAAAGTTCTGATGCAGTAGCTATTGTTGATTATCTGGGATTTGTCTGTGACCAGATAACAGAATCCAGTTTTGATGCAGTAGCTATTGTTGATTGTCTGTTGATTGTCGTGGATTGAGTGATTTGCCTCTTCTGTTGGCTTTGATCCGCGTTGTTACAAAAAGGTTGGGGAGAACGCTTTGAGACAATCACTGGGAGCTTAGAGACTTTGCTGCAAAGCTTGTTGCTTCTGTCTGTAGAAGGTCATACTAGTCTTTTGCTTATTCTGGGCCTGTATAGCATCCTTTCTTCATCTACTTAAGTTTCATGTTTTCTTTCTTGTAACATCGTATTAATCTAAGAAAAAGAAAAAATAATATCAATTAGTTCATGTAACTCATTATCCATCTGCTTGTTCCATGCGATTTTGAAGGCTGCCGCTTTGCCTTTGTACCTACTGAGCTACAAGCTGAGTAAACAGAGATACAAGCAGAGAAAATAGAGATAACAATCCCGAGAAGAAGAAGAAGAAGAAGAAGAAGAAGAAGAAGAAGAAGCATCAGCAGAACAACAACCCAAGAACCATAGCTTTGACCATCTGCAAAATAAACAGAGAAGCCCCGACACTCCAAAAACCCGAGAACAACTATCTGTAGCGAGAACAAATAGACAAACACATCCAAAAGCTTCAACCGAGCTTCAGATCTTAGCACAACAAATATGGGAGGTGAGGGAAGCCAGTGGAGTGGGACAAAGCAATATGTCCAAAAGTCCACAGCTTCTTTACCAGTTGAGGAAACAGTCAATCTCTGTGGGTGTGGAAGGAAGCTCATGTTGCAAACATCTACCAAGAAACAAAGCTATGGTAGGCGTTTTCTTGGTTGTCATTTATGGAAGAAAAGTGATCTTACCCGTGGATACTTTGAATGGGTTGATAATGAGGAGTAACTTGAAGTGCAGCAGACTGCAAGACCTCGGATTGGAGCTTCTTTTACATCCCCCGAGAAACAAGCTTTAAATGAAAATGATAACAAGCTCATGAAGAAGATGAAGAAGAAAATTCAAATGTATGAATAAGAAAACAAAATACTGAAGATTGCATGTGGTATATTGATTTTCCTCCTTATTTTAGTCTTAGTTGGTGTTTGTCTTAGGATATGGTAGCGTGTTAAGTAAGGAGTTTGTGAACTTGAATTCAAATATTGTAAGTAATAAGTCTTGACTTTGAATTGTAATGAAAGAATTATATTACTATCATGTCACATATTATCATCCAATAACCAAACACAAGAAGATATGAGCAATTATAAGGCATAATAATCTGAAATAAGAAGCAACATATGCTATTAACCACGAATAACAAAGTGACATAATCAATTGAACTGGATACAAAGAACTGCCTATTGATCAGGATCAAAATGTTCTATTTGTTTCACATCCTAGCAAAATCAGCATCATATATCACTAACAAAAAATTGCCAATCGGATCCTTAGCTTGATCTTCAGCTAATGATATTTGATCCTTGTGATGAGCTTGAATGGGAAGTTGACGCTGAAACTGTTGAAGCTGGTGCAAGTACTTTTGGCCTTATAAGAGGGGGTCTATAAGCAGGAGTACTCCAATTGCCTCTACCCATCACTGCTGCAGGGAGTCTGAATGGAAATGTGCTTCGACTTGGAGATGGATTAAATGGTGTTGGAGGCCTCCAATTAAGTCCTGGATTTGCTGGTATTCCCATTCCTGAGCTAAAATGCCTTCGTTGAACCTATAAAAACAAGATTTATATGTTGGCTTCCCTTAGTAAAAATAATTTCAATGCCCAATGTGAGTTTAATCAACCTAAGCAGAAGATTTTGAAGCAGCTCGAATGGATCCCAACATTCCTAAGGTAAATGGGGGTGTTTCAACCTACCAAAAAAGCAACAAGTTATTAACAATTGAATTTCAAATCTTACTTAACATAACTAACAGTTATTATACCTCAGAAACAGGTACACTAGGCCCGAAGATGCTAGAGTCTTGAGACCCTACAATGGGGCCTAAAGGGCATGAAGGGCTTGAGGGGGCTTCAACCTACCAAAAGAGCAATTATAAGACAAAGCCAATTGAATTTATCATAGTTAACATAATAAACAATTTTTATACCTGTGAAACAAATGCATTAGGACTTGACATTTCGAATGCAATGCCATTGGTTTTTTTCTTTCGTCTTTTATTTGGAGCATCATTAGTGACTTCATTCGTACATCTCCTAATGTTGTGCCCAGCCCCTTCACACCTAGAGCAATGAGTCTCTCCATACTTTCTTGTTGCCATGGAGGAGTTGCCAGAGTTGCTTGCCTCACCCTCAGATTGCCTTCTCTTTTGCTTAGGCCTTCTAGATGGTCTTTTAAATGCAGGTGGTTCAATTGGTGACAGTTTAGTGTGATGCTAGTCACTTTCACTAGTAATTGGTTCAATGTACGGCACATAAGTGGCTCTCCAGCGTTCAGTAGAATACCATGAGTGAACATACTTCTCGGGTTCCAAATTATTGTAAGCCATGTAAGCAATAGCATGTGCACATGGTATCCCAGTTAACTGCCACATTCTACAACTGCAAGTTCCAACACCTAAATCTACCACCTTGCATTGAGGCCTTTTCCATACTTGAAATTTGTAACCGTCTGCATCTCCAACCCATTCAGGGTCCAATGTGAACTATCTTTTCTAGACTTGTCTAACCTACTCTGTGCTACTGGACAAATTGGACCCACGTAGCTATTTGCCATCAATCCGTGTTTATTTATCTTCCCCATCAAATAACATTTAATCTCTTCAAGTATCGTAATGATTGGCTTACCTCTGAACTTCACAATCTTCGAGTTAAACTGCTCACAAGTATTATTTGATAGATTATCGTTCTTAGAATAATCACTAAATCCAGCTTTGCTCCAAGCGTCGGGCTTGAATCTCTTCAGCCATGCCCATGCATCCTCATTCATTCTCTTCATTATCATCATATTATGTTCAAACTCCATCATTGTGGTACTTCTTGCACATTTCCAAAGTTGCTTGGTTAGGTCCATGTTCTTGAATTTGTTGTAGAAATTCCTCCAAATATACAACACACAATTCCTATGTGGAACACCAGGACATAGTTCCTCCAAAGCCAATTTCAAACATTGCAGGAATCTTTATTGTCAAATAATGTTCTACTTTATAGTTAGTTAATATTTAAAAATATAGTTAATTGCTAGGTACCTTCTGTTGATTTGAGATAAAGTTTCAACCGTTATCTCTGTACTGTCCAATATCCCTAAGCAAATTTATCAAAAACCAACTCCATGTATCCATATTTTCTTGCTGAGCAACGGCTACTGCAATCACATAGAAATGCTGATTGCCATCTTGAGCAACAGTAGACGGTAACTGCCCTCCAGAGTATCCCTTTAGAAAACACTCATACAGCCCAATGAGGGGCTTATACCTTACTTTAAACCCCTGAACATTTGCATTAAAGCAAATGTATAGCCTATCAAATGTCAGTGACAACTCTATAGTAGGTCTATGCACTTTCAAACCAAATGTAGAGTTATGATTCGTCCTCCTAAGTTCTCACAATAGTCCCACAATTTTTTATATTGCAACTTCTCAGATCCCTCTACAATTTTTCTGGCCAACCTCATTGCTCTGTATATCCGATAGTCATCTACATGAATACTTATGTACCTTTTAAGCCACTCAAAAGCATCATGTGCTGACATTGTTGAGTATGATCTTAATTTATCAACAAGCAAAGCAATTAATCACTTCTTATTAGCTTGCTTGTTTTTGAATCCCCTAGCATAAGTATGTGGCTCCATGAACTTTTTTATTTTAAAAGTTTTTACCTCATTACTTCAAGAACAGAAGATCTCCCATTTGCACCCTTTTGATCTACACTTTGCCCTAACCCTTTCTTTGTCATTCTTCACAAGCTTAAACACCCTTCCTATTGCTACATTATAATCTGTCCCAACTTTCATGAATATAGTTAAGTTTGGGAATAACATTTCTACTTGTAATTGAACCTCCCCAAACGTGGCCTTCTCATCAAACTCGGGGTACTTTCTCAACTCCTCTTCACCATTGTCATCATCAGAGATACACTTGTCTACTAACTCCTCTGAAATATTGCCTTCGTCTTCATCACTGGAGATGACCATATCCGCTGTTGTTGGTGTCTGACAACTATCTGCTCCTCATTTTCAGAATCTGATCCATCACCAAGATTTCCTTCTTCTTCACCCAAATGTCCTTTAGCATTGTCATTATATATACACTTTGAATCCCAGTAAACCTCATCATCAACATGTTCAGTACTTTCATACTCAAAACAATCCTTCTGCCCATCCGCATCATATCCTTCAAGATTATCCTCCTCACCAACTTCATTATCATTCCTTTATAAAACCAAACAATATAGTAAATAATATATCACCTCATACCAAATAGAAAGCATAAATAGATATATCAAGAAAAAGAGGCAAATGAGACTCAAATGAAGTTCCATGGAAGTGGAACACACAAACAGATCACAGATAATCAACAATACCTACTGCATCAAAACTCCGTGTATCCAGTCACAGACAATCAACAACAACTACTGCATCAGAACTCCATGTATCCGGTCACAGACAATCAACATACAACAACAACTACTACATCAGAACATTGCTACGGTCACAAACAATCAACAGACAATCATCGTGACTCTTTTTGTTGTTCTCTAGTTCTCATATTCATGGCTTCTTCTACTGTTCTCTAGTTCTGGGGTTCTCTGGTATCAGAGAAACCATAACCTCAACTGACCGGTATTACATTTATCCCGAAAAACCTCAAAAACAAACCAAAACCACCCAAACGACTAACAATCAGCAATTGAACTGACCTGTTCCCTATGTGCAATGCAACAGAACAACCTTCTGACGATCACACCAACACCCGCAGCAGTTGATCCTAGGGATTGACTCCGCATCGAAAAACGACCAACAACCACGATTGCGACTTCAGAAAATCACGGGCGACACTCTCAATTACAGAAATCTTGAGGCGATTTGATGAGTTTGATTCGGAATATCGCGCCCACACCCGCAGCGGCTGATCCCATAGATTGATTCCTCATCGAAAAACGACCAACAACCATGACTGTGACTTCGGAAGATCACGGGCGGCACTCTCAATTGCGAAAATTTTGAGGCGTTTTCGTCAATTTGATGATTGGAGTGGAAGATGGTGTAGACTCAATTAGGGTTTCATTGAATTGATTGGGAAGAGATTTGGGGCAAATTTGGGGCGGGAAGCCTTTCAATTGAAGGATGACAAACAGTGGCACTTAACGGCGTCAACATCAACGTTCTGTCGGGGACTTGCAATTTTTACGAATGGAAGGACCCATTAGTCCTAACGTTTTAAATGTTTGGACCAATTAGTACACATATTTTATTTCAGGGGCGAACTTGCCTCGAGTTGTATATTTCAAGGACCAAATTATCAATTTTGTCATTAATAATGTCGTGAACAAAATCAACTTGTTTATCTCAAGTTCAACAAAATTGCTTTCTGCCTTTTTATCATAAAACTTGGGATCGTCTTCTCCTCAAATTTCAACTCACAACTTTAATCAAGATTAAATCATAATATCTTAAACCGTTCAATCTCACATTAACGTAAATTGATCAAAAATGAAAAATAAGAACAGTATTCCTGCATACCCTTCATACATTTTGAATCGTATTATCATTTGCTGTAATTTTGTCAGCTCTTATTTACATTACACATCGAAAAAAGATTACCCGGTATCCTGTGGATATATTATATATTCAAGCACCGACTTTTCATTATCTATTCAAAATCGTTGTTCGACCAAATATCCGATCAAATGTATTATATACACATGATACGTCATACATGTATGTATGTATGTATGTATGTATGTATCACAGTATCAATTTTGAGGACTTTCCTGAGGCAATTGATGTGTGAAGTTGCAAAAGCTGCCAAGCTGACTAACTAAAGAAGTTGCTGACGGTTACACGACAAAGGAATAAAGGCTTCGATTTAGAACCACCCGCTTATTTGACTTGGAATTGTGTCTACATATATATATATATATATATATATATAAGAACAGTTAATGGGTTCCACGTCCAAAGGCAGACGCACGGTTTTACTTATTATAGCTAGCATCCAATTTAATCGCAGTGTCATCCCACTATTCATTCAACCGATTTCTCACGTAGAAAAAGACAAGGAAAGGACTATCAAACGTACTTTTGTCAACAAAAACCTTATCCATGGACTACTTTCGTACATGAATACAATAGAACATCATGTGTGCAGCTATCTCAAGCACGATCCGTGCGATGTGCCATACATACGTGGAGCGCCCATGCAAGATAATGCCTACGTGATTACTAGATGATACGAACAGACTTCTACCGTGCATGTGAATACAACTACTTTAGAAGAAATTATTTCTTCTATCAAAAGAATATTATGTTCTACCAATTTTACAAGAATTCTCCTCTAGCCGATAAATAACATCGCGGTCTTCTCACCACAAACTTAACATCAGCAAGTACACGGACATCCAGTACACCAAGCTCCAGAACTCTCCGATCCGGCAAATTCCCTGTTTCACATCATTCGGTGATATAGTGAGTGTCTATAACATAGCGGCTTTTTTTATTCGATAAGATAAAAAATCATATACATAATTTTTTTTGATGACTCGTTTATATTGTCATTGCAAAAAAGGTCTTATGGATTACAAACAAGACATCGAACAATCCCGGAATCATATACAGAATTTACGCATGATTTATTTGCTTACCATAGGGGCAGAACCGGAGGGCCCGACGACATTGTAGGCCATGGTCCCGTCCGGGAGGAACAGGCCATAGTTCCTCTCCGAGGTGGGCCCCGGCTTCATGTCCTCGTTAAACAGAGCAAACACGTACACCTCAAGCCTCTCATTTGGCCTCAGCGGCGTCCCTTCATTTCCGAACTGTCTTCTCATCAGGTTCTTGTTGTAGATCTTGGCATTCTCTATGGTCGCCCCGTACTCGTTAGCGTCCCCTTTGGAGGGCCATCCCGTCTCCGAGATCCGGACCTCAATGTCCCCGTAACCCATCCTTGCAATCGCAAATATGACCGCATCCACCTGTTGCATACAAAATTCGAGCTGGTCAAGGCATATATAATGAAGTGATGCATGAGAAATATGTTCTAACCGAGAGTACAGGATCGAGTGTTTTGTTCAATTAATGAACCTGAGCGTAGAGCATGTTGTCATATTGGAGCTTTGTATAGGGATCAATGATTCCCGGATTTGAATTAAAGAGCACATAGTCCAGCGACACGTTCGATGGATCGTCCTTGTAAGCGTAATACGGGTATGCATTGACCCAAAAGGGCGCCTTAGTGGTCGACAAGAACTGCAAGAATTGGGGCATTGCCCCATAGAGCTCGGGCTTGAAGACGCCTGCAGAGGGCGGGTAAGATTCGGCCAGGACCGCCAAAGAGTTCGGGGTCGACACGTGAATGTCGGAATCTAACCCCAACTGAACCAGAGCACTGTGAATGCTGATCATAGCGGGCACGAGATTGGACACCAGGGTCTGGTCATTGTCCGTTAGGATCTCATTCCCGACCGCTATCCCCGAGATCTTAGTGACAGGTATGTACGGCTTCACGCGGGTGCTGACCCACTGGAGGGCTTCTTGTGGGTCTACGAGGTGGGCCAACATGTCGTTCTCCACAGTCACAATGAGGTCAACATTAGAGTTTGCGAATGTGGTGAGGACTTGAGGGTTCGTGTCGTAAATACGGGCTTTTGTCACGTGAAGATTGCTCAAGAGAGTGAGAACTTTCTCCGGTGGCAGCAAGTTGTTCCCCACTTGCCCGTAATTGATCCCCAGTGACACTACTCCCGTTATCAGCCCGTAATCTACAATGAGAAACGACACGAAACACGCGCGCTTAAGTTAATGTGCACGATGATCGGGATAGAGCGGAAGTTTGAAGGAGAGTAATTACCTGATAGAAGGAGATGTGCTAGGAAAAGGACATGAATAACGGGAGTCCTGGCAAATGTTAATGTTGCCATTTGAGGAAGAGACAGATGATCAGTTCTAGGAAGGTAAGAGGGACGGAGATTATGCAATGCAGAGGAGTGGATGAACTCTTGGTCTCTCCCATGTCGGAGACACCTCGTTAGGATGCCTTTATACGATGGCGTGTCGTCCATTATTGTCCAACTGGTTTTGTCTCCTTCCAACGGATGCCAAGTGACTGGATCAAATGACGGAAATGCCCCGGTACTTCCTTCAAAGAAAAGCAAAGCGAAACTAAAAGGTAAGAAAATCCCACTTACTGGCCATTATAATTTCTTTTCTTTTTTTTGGACAAGTGATTGGCCTTTTTATTTTATTTTTTTTATTTTATTGATAAATAGCAAGCCTTCCACTAAATGGCCGATTATTGCAGACGAAGGCAATTGAATGGTCTCCAAAATTTTGGTGGTCTTACGATGAGAATATTCCACATTATTTTTTAAAATAATTAGAATCTAACCTTTTGTTCTACAACTTTTGAGAAAAGGTATTTTGCTTCTAGCAAGTTGTATGTAAATGTATGATGATATGTTTTGATTTTGTAAGAGTGTAATATGCATTTGAAGAATTTCTAAAATAAATAGAATTGATAGAATTGGCTCACACAAAAAATAGTGCGGAAGCTGCTCTTATTTATAGACCGAAATACATCATATCAAGAAAGATATTTCTACTAAATATATAAGATCCCTCACAAATATAATATCCTAAATAGTATTGATTTGATTCTCCATAATAATATAAGATATTCTAATATCTTGTTTGATTCTCCCTAATAGTATTGTTCAACTGGGTGATGTTAAATCGATTACTTCTAGCTTTTATGTTTCAAGTGGGTTCGTAGAGTGAAGCACGAGTTCGGATGGATAACTTTATAATTAGATCTATTCGATAATATTGTAAAGCATTATCTTGTCAAACTTTTTATATTGATGTTAATTTGAACAGCAGGTTCATAATTTCTTGTAGCTTTTCAATTTTTATCATGTGTTAGGTTCTTGTTATAAATCCTTCATTTATAGTTCTCTTCATAGAGAAGACTCGACATTGGTCTTGGATTATATAATGTTATTGCGGAATCGGGAAAAATGCAACTTCTATGGCAAGGAAGTTTCCATTTAAGTCTTGTTTTGTGAGTATTGCATTCTGTTTTTTTTTTTCAGCCCGTATTCCAATAATTCCTTCTTTTTTTTTTTGGTGGACAAAACTATGTGATATATTACTTTTACAATTTTGAGAGATCGAATATTAAAAATTATATTCTCTTTTCAGGACTTAAACTTATATTCTCCTTCCTACGGAGTTGATACTACTTACGACTCAATTAATACCTTATTGTTGGGGGGACTTATCAAGCGGTAACTTCCTTCAGCTAGAGGTGGCATTTCCCCGGCCAAGCACATGACCCTTCTACTAAAATTGGAAAAAGAAAATGAAAAACTTCGAAAGACTTCCTCTAACCAAAAGGCAGCATTCCTGATCGAACAGCAAACCTTTTGAGAGTACTTGTATCAATTCCACAAATAATTTTAATAATTTTAGTACTTGGATACTAATTATCACGGTATATATAGTAATTAACAAAAGGCAAAGAGAGAATGTACTCTTTATGTGCACCGTAAGTAATTTTAATAGAAGTACAAATTTCTATCACGAGAAATAACTGTTGTCGGAAGTATGAGAGTGATAACAGTACCGTCTGCAGATATCCGATCCCAGCTGCAAAGGATCTTTTTTTCCAATATATATCAATGTACTCTTTTCAAGTCAATTCTTATCTTTTTCTTCCCTCTTTATGATAGAAGGATTAGTATTCGCATTTTGAGACACCATAAAGAAGTTTTTTCGAAAAGAAGCATGCATGCTTTTTTGTGAAGAAGGTGGAAGATGAAAAGGTGGAATATTTAAGAAAAAAAAGAGTGTAGCGCAATGGTACACGTTCTCGCTTATTGATCTAAAGGTCACATGTTCAATTCCTAGTATGACTACCCGTGTCTGTTTATTAGTTATTTAGGATTAGAATTTTTCTTTTATTGTATTAGGCCTCGAATATTCTTTATAATCGAAAAAAAGACTAAAATATTTTGCATCGTTATGGAAGAAAAAGGACTTTTATATTGCGAAGTCTCCGTGAGAGGTTCGTGCACGAAAAGATTGTACTAACAGTGCATATGGATATGCATGTTCAATTCCGTTCCAAAAAATATGCCATACAATGATAGAGATTCGGTATAGTGACACACTCGCTCTGTACTCTATATTAAAAGAGATTTTTTCTTTAATTCTTATTGTTTAAACTTTTTATGTCCCTTAATTATCTTATCTATTCCCTATTAAACCCATGACCCTTTCTATGCCACGCGTAGCTCAAGTAAGTTAGGAACGCTCACGGGTTTATGTAAATAGGTTGTATGCCGTCCCAATACTTAATAGGTGATTAACGAATCTTGCTCATTGTATCGTGGGATATAGATACAAAAGTCAAATCCTCTAAGGGTTTAAGAAGAGATCATTTTGCCTCAAATTTGTCCAAACCTATTAAGCTAAATCACTAAAGTATCATTTATGTTTGTCACATTAACAAATAATCTATACTTAATAGGAATAGGATTATCCCTCTTTTTGAATATTGTCAATTTATTTTTTTCTCAAGAAATGAATTCTTCGAGAAATTAGCGAGAGTCATAAATTTGTAAATATTGTGATTTTTCTGTATGTACCCGGATATCCGGAAGTTTAATTGGGCCCCAATTAATCCAGTCAAGTCGAGTCGGTCTATTAAGGGATAAAATTCTTCCAACGTGGATTTTCTCCATCCACAATACTCGAACCGGAGACCTTACTTAAGGGAACAAGTGTCGAACCGCTTGAATTAGTCCATGTAAATATTGTGATTTAGTTTTATAATAGTTACAATTCTGGGACTTTTTTTTTTCTCCAATAAATTCTTACTTATATTTCAATCGTATACTTGACTATTGGTGTTACAAATAAATAGGATCGGAACAACATATTTTCTCTTTTGAAATGTGTAAAAACTCCATTGACGATAGAAGACTGGTATTCAGTGTGTACCCATTAATTTGGCAATTTTTTTTTGGCAAAATCTTAACGAGTTTGTAATGAAATTGGATATTGATCACTTTCATTAAAGGGTTTAAGTAAGAGACGGGCCTATCCGTCCCATCACCATTCCATGACCATCCCTAAGTATATTTCCATCAAATTTTCACTGGGCTATAGGTATATTGATCTATATTCAGTCTAATAATTTAAATTTATGGATAATTAATCTACTTCTCATATCCCTTAAAAACGCTTTGTTCCCCCCAAAACCTAAAATGTTGAACCCATTTTTTACTCTACGGTTGCCATCACCTGGAATATGGACTCTTTACACCTACTCTCATAGTAAACGAGCCTTAAACACTCGTCTTTAATAGACTTCCGACAAGAGGTAAGAATCTATCTTCAAACTCTAGGGTTGGGGCGCCTCACATGTTGTTGAAAGCTATGTACGACTCTCGACTTTCATCCAGCTTGTTGAGACCTAGAAATCAAATATTATTCAAAATCTACATTTTACCACAGATTTCGAGTACTCATTTGGGACCTAATAGTTCTTTTTTTCCCCTCTCTTCATTCCAAGTTAACTATAATAGCTCGAGTGGTGCGGCTGGAGTAATTGCTAGTCGAGAGAGAGTAAAGAAGGACAATTATTAAAGTTATGAACAAATTGGGTTTCAATTTCTATTTAACTTTAGCAGCTATAAAATAAAATAAAGGATAATATATAGCATATAAATCGAAAGAGGAAAGAGGAACCAAATACTTGACCTCTGTTTCCATTCTTGGTACTTGTACGAGGGACCAGAATGGAAACCGGATTTTACCCGTTCCTCATTTTTCTACAAGAAATCTGCCTAATTCTAATGGATTACTATCTGCAATCTACCAGTTCGGGTAGATTCCGACCACCTCCAAGTCTATCCAATATCAGTGCAGACTCCTATAATTTCTTCTTATATATATACCGGGATCATTACAAGAAATCAATGTATTTTTTATAGACGATTTCTGATGGAATCTCCCTCGAGAATATCCTTTGGAAATCCCTTGGAAAGAGATTTCAAATTTCCCACCCGTAGCCACCCATAATTTATTACTTAAGTATAAAAAAACTATTTGAATTGCTCAATAACTTAAATAACCTCTTTTTATTTGTAATTTTTAGAAATAATCTAATTTTTTTTGTAAAGAACGTGATTAAACTAGTCTATTAGCTGAAACAAAGCGTCACTTGGGTAATGTTTTGGCCGTGACTATGAGATGCTTTCAATGGAGTTGGAACCCAAAAAAATTAACAAATTCACTTAATATGACTTTTTATATTGCGATCATAGTTTTGTAATTAGAAATATCAAAAACACAAATCAACATTAGCAAGTAAACGTTTTAACTTTTATACTGTATGACATTAAACATTGTAACCATTTAGAAAGTATGGATCTTTTACTAGTAATCGAGAGAATTCATAATTTCTATATATAAGTAATTTTATCATTAATTTCAGTTATACTCTATATATTGGGTACTACATAAACTAATATGATAAATCAAAGTATTGACCTTTTTTTTTTAATCCTCGACATCGAGCACGTGCATCATCCTGCTACATATGGATTTCAAATTAGGAAATTCATGGGTCTGGTGCTGGATACGGGGAGTATATGAAGGAATACAAGAAGTTTCACGGATAGAAGTCAAATCTAGAATTTATTGGTTTTAGATTGAGAACGAGTCTCCCTGGCTTCTCTAAAAATTGGTTTAAACCCCTCATGTATATGTAAATGTCATACCGGCTTGAAAGCATTGAACTTCCCCCCCTGAAGCTGGTTGGAGTTGTGCTAGTGAATGGCAGCTCGGTCCGATCTATGGAGAAGGGTTCCTACACCAAATACCAATCAAAATTCCTATTGACTCTAGCTACTCCTCTATTTCCATATATATACTCTATATAAATTGCACTAACTCTTCTTTCCAGTTTTGGCTGGGGTCCATATAGCGTGCTCTTATAAGAGGTTGAGAGCAGGACTACAGAAAACGGAAGGATTTATGCAACTACATTTGTGCTTATTTGATTTTTTTTACCATATTGTATCTTTCCTTTACAGTGATTCTGGTGGATTGTTGTACTAATTTCTTCTCCCTTTGTAATTTTTCTCTAAGTCATTTTACTTTGACTCATTTTTTCATTATTATTAATCGACATTCATTGATTGCTGAGGAAAAAAAAAAGAAAAAAGAAAACGACCTTGAAAGTAGCCTTTAGGGTGCATTATTTTGAACCACTCTTATGTCAGCAGCAATATTACATCATATATCTGTGATGATCAGATAAGGCATATGCAAATGACAAGAAAAGCAAGATAACTTATTTCCTTTTTTTCCCCCCTTATCGGTCAATTAAAGCAAGACAAATTATTGGTCCCTGCTCAAATATGACGTTAATTTCCAGCTAGCTAAGTATAAAACCTGTTAATTAACTTTAGTAGTGGGGTACAGATTATAGATATCTGTTGTCTAAGTTTAAGGTCAATTCATAATTAGCTAGCAAAAAGAACCTTGTCATCTTCTATTAAGAAACGAGTGATGAGCACACCGACCAGTGGACCCGACGGAAATACGTACAAATTTGGTCTCATACGCTGGATCAATTGGAACGTAAAAATGGATCACAACTGGAAGAACTTTACAGGGTGATTTTTCCACAACATCGTAATCTAAACTTTAAATCAAACTTTTCATAATCAATGTGATCATGTAGGATACATATACATATATATCTATATCTATATAAATAATAAAAAGCCAAAGCTACGCCTCAAAATGTGCCACGTAGGATGAAACATACCTTTGATTGCAAGATTTTTCTAGTCACCATCAATAGGGACATGACACTTGGTACGGTGTCGCATTGCACCTCAACACTAGAGCAAAAAAAAAAAACTTGGACACATGAAAAGTCTTATTAAACAAAAAAAAAAGTCTTAAATAATATATTTATAATTACATTTATAATATATTGAATTTTATTATTTAGGTGATATAGAGTCATGTAACAGTACATGAAATTCGATATATTATTCTCATTGTTACTTTTTTGTTGTATGAATAAAATAAAATATATTCATTGAGAAAATTTTCAAATAAAAAGAAATGATATATTTTAATAGTGGGTTAACTACTTAGATTGTGCAACATATTGAGATAATAGATTGCACGTATAAAATACTATATAAGAATAAAGAAAACTAATTTTTATAGAGGTTCAAACGAAAGAATTTATAATAGTAATTTTGTAAGTTATCGAATAATTCTAACCTGAGCATGCGCGGGCCCATTCGACTAGTAAATTAGCAAATCAAAAGCAACTCATAGGATGGTGCCATATAAGATATAGAACCTTATGGTTAAGTGACTTTTGAAATTCCTACCAATTATTGTACGACAAATAACGTGTCATGATCGTGCCACATTATTCATGAAATTTCAAATATTACCAGTTATAGAAGTCGAAAAGTCTTTTACATTTTATATACACTACATAAAAAGGGGGCTAGGCCAATGTTTTCTTTGACTTTTGCCTACGCGAAAAACGTCAGCCTAGACCCTACCAACGTTTGTCTTGACGTTTCCAAAAACGTCAGAATTAACATAGTTAGGATAGGATTCTCGACGTTTTTCAAAAAATACCGGGAAAACACCCCTAGGCCGACTTCTCAGAAACATTGGCTAAAAACTAAGTTTAGGCCGATGTTTCAAACGTCGGGAAAAACCGAGCCTAAGCCGACATTTACCATGTTGGCCCAATCCTTGCCTATGCTGTCGTTTTTTGCGTCGACTAAAGTTGTTCCCAGGCCAACCTATGCAACACATGTCAATCTAAGCGTTTTTTTTTTAAAAAAGGGCCTGAGAAGACGCTTAAAGCGTCGACTCAGGTCAATTTAAATAGGAGGAAATCTAGAAGAGTTATTAGTTAATTAAAAAATCAGTAATAACAAATTAGTAAGATTGTATTTAATTAATTAGTAAGCTTATATCTTATGAGTTTATCTTGTGATATGTATGGCATTTGAAATACTTTATGTAATTTATGTGACGGTTTAGATATACATGGAGGCTTTTAATTTTAATTCTTTTAGAAAAATCTACCTGATCTATAAATAGATGAGTCTCTTGAGTGATTACTATACCATATCATCTATTCCTTTATTTACGCTTTTGTCAACCACATATATAATTATAATATTATATAATATATAATATATATGAATATTTATATATATCCTGCTAAGTACTGCAATCTCTTCACATTATCTTAACCTTGTGAACATTCCGAGAGAGACAAGTCCAGCATATATAAATGTCAACATGTTTTACATTAGCTAGCTGAGGGGAAATTGATTTATTAATTAAAATTTTTGCATATTTCATATAGAAAATGTATATGGGTTCTTGCAATCTTTTGAATCTTAAAACTCCAGAACGTGGTCGACTCTTCGTCAAAAGCGGCACGGAAGATACAACAGGGGATAAACCTCTGTATTTAATCTAATGAGGTGAAACTTGAAAGAAAGATAAAGGAATAATATAAAATTGTAAAATTAGGGGTGGAAATAGAATACTTTCACTTTATAAAAATGATAAATTCGATAAAATATATGACTATTATTATTCTTTTAAGTCTGGCTCAGGGCTGTTCATGGTGCAGTTCGGTTCGCAAACCGATCCGAACCGTGAAAATGGTCCAGTTTGGTTACTGGAGAACCAGTGCCAATCGAACCATTTGACAGCTGAGAAACCAAACAAAAAATAAAAGGTGTTAGTTCGATTAACCGTTATCAAACGGTTTAGTTTTCGGTTTGGTTCCCCAAACCAACCGAAAATGGCCAAATTGGAAAAAAAAAATTAACTGATTTCAAATTTCTTTTCTTCGAAATTTTGTAATGACAATTTGTACGAATCAGATGATGGCATTGACATCTGCAAGGAAAAAGAAGTCATTTTATGGGTCGGGAGAAGAAGTCGGGAAAGGCCTCTATATGCCGACTGGCATGTGGATCGGCCCAAAACCCTTCTATTGCGACGCAAAAAAAGGATTGCCACAAGAAGGGTTGACCTACATGTGGGTCGGCCAGCATAACCTATGCCGACCCTTATGAGAGTCGGCATTGCCTAGTCTTCCCGACCCTTATAAAAGGGCTCGGTAAAAGTCATTTCTTGGTTGACCTTCATGAGGGTAAGGACAACACTAACCTATAACAACCCATTTTGCAGAGTTTGGGTAAGTGTGTCATTCCTAACCCTCATTGAAGTCAGCACAAACATATCTAGGGCAGCAAATTGGAGCTCGTTCTTTTCTGACAACTAGTTATTAGCTAGTTATTAGTTAGTGAGGCAAGTAGCCTGTCACCTTCTGACAATTAGTTGTTAGCTTGTTATCAGACAACGAGAAGCCAAATCAATATTTAGTATTTACGAACGCACAAATATAGTTATACCATAAACAATTGACAACGACATTTATATATTCCCTAACTAATATTACATAATTATTTAAGAATCCATTCATATTACACGACCCTGGCAAAGGCCGATGGCCTCTTAAGGTTAATGAAACCGCCGCCCAAGTCCTGACTGCTCCGAGGCAAATTTGTCTATGACATGCTTCTTAAGGACAACTCTCTCTGCATTAGAAGGATCAACAAAGACCACAAACCCAAATCCACAGCCGCGATCGGTGGCTCGATCTTTCATTATCACAACCTCGATGACCTCCCTGAAACTCTCGAAAATACTTCCTTAGCTGGTCCTCATTTGTGTCCTATGAAATCTCGACAAGGAACATCTTCCCAGTCTCTATCGAGATCCTTTACTTGATCACAGTAGAGTAATCATCAATTTAGTCCCACAGAAATCAGAATTCTCCAAATTTTAAAAAATATATAATAATTTATAGTGAGCTTAAATATGAATTTTAAGCATGAGTTGTAATTTTTGGTTTTATATAAATTTGTGATTATGTAATTATTGACAGTATTGTAACAATATGGAAGGAAATTTCACAAGACCAGTCCCTACTTGTAACCAAAACATTCGACGCTTGGTTTGCAGCATGGGCATCTTCAGATGCACTATAAAAAGTTCAAAACATTTTCTCATTTCACTCAAATTCCATATATGTGTCCATTGAGGAAAGCTAAAAGTGTCTTTTTCCCATCACAGCTCCCGATTTATTGGACAAGCCACAAGATCAAAAGGCATAAAATGAGGAATATTGATAATGGATTCATAAAAACCCCGCAGATTCATAGGAATATGAAGCATAGTACGAGTCAAAGCCATAGGCTCCCAAATTGCCAACCTCTGGTCATCGTAGGCCTCATAGTAAGTTATAGGCGCCCGCTGTCGGACCTAACTAAGTAATTAGAACACAACACAGCTCGTGAAATGGAAACAAAGCTTCAATTCACCACAACAGACCGATCATTTGGAGCTTTAATTCTCACGGCAAGCGAGACAACAATCGAACAAGAGAAACAACGATTTTTATCATGAACCAAGTGGTAAAACCTCAACCGGTCATCGGAAGAGTTGACGGGGAAGGAGAGAAGAGGTCCATTATCTGACTGTCAGCACCCCGTTTTAGCCCACCGGCTCCAAGAGAGAATATCGACAGCAACCTTGGCTACAATCCGGAAAGCATAACAGAAAAAAAAAGCCTAGTAAATTTGAGGTTACTATTCACAGCCGGGTCAACCATGTGAACCGGACGGCCCGGGAGCAAGACGCAGAGTATCACAACATGATAAGAATTCAAAACCGACGACTTAGCATGATCACGTGGAGGAGGGGCAAAATCGTCATTTTGTCACACGATGAAGGGAAGTATTTTTGATTAATTGCCCAAGTATTCACGACTTTTAAACTAGGGGCATTTTTTTATTTTAACTTTAATATGACATTTTTCGGAAAAAAACTATACGGGACGTTTTCAGGCCTTACGTGCATCAAATTCAAATTTCAAAATCTGGAACAAAACTCAAGATTGAAAATTTTTTTTATGCATAATATCGACACCTAAATTTTTCAGAACACAATGATGGTCCTAGATTATTTTTCGGATGCCCGATTGAAAAGACAAGAATTTCAAGCCTTACGTGTAGCAATTTTGATTTATTTCAAAATTTGAGCCGATGCTCAGGATTGAAAAGTATTTTTTTCCACATAATATTGATCATTGAATTTTTCTGAACACAATGGTATTTTCATATTATTTTTCGGATGTTCGTTCGAAAAGATGAGAAATTCGAAAATAATTGAGCAATTACGATCGATATGTGTCAGAGGTTCAATATTGATTTTATTGAGATTCGGTCTCCATTGGTACAAATTGAAATTCTCATAGAGTCGATTATTTCTCGAATTTCACGATTTCGAAATTCTCATTTCGAAAATGTCGACGGATTCCGAGAAATTGATCTTTTTCACCCAAAAGACGCCCGTAAGAAAAATAATAAAATAATAAAAAAACCCATCCAAATGCTAGCGAACTTTAATTCAGCCTCGACATGGTCTCCATCTTTGTGCCTGCCATTGGAGGGGAAAAGTGAAGAATGTGGAGATGGGGTAGAACTGAGAGGTAGTGGAGAAGGAAGAGGAAGGTGGAAACGGGGCATGAAGAAGAAGAAGAAGGGATGGCCTGGGCATGAAGATGAAGAAGAGGGGGGAAGGAGAGGTAAAATATTTGAGATTTGAAACTTGAAAACTGTGGGCAGGAGAGTGAAAATTTAAAAAGGGTCGCCAAATGTATACTTAAGTTGACCCATTATAAAGGGTTGGCGATAGAGTTTTTTTTTATAACCCATAATGTCAATCTTCATTTTGTGGTCGAAATAGAAAGGTCTCGGGCAACCAACTTATACCGATCTTAATTTTTGGATTGCAACAAACCTGACCTACGGCTACCCTTTTCTAAAGGGTCGGCCAAAGCAAAACTTGTGACGACCTTATTTTCAAGGGTCGGGAGAAGAAGGTCTGTACCGACCCTTATTTTTTACCATAAAAAAAGGGCCGACAACAACACGACCTATTGCAACCCTTTCGAAAAGGATTGGGATAAGATTGTCTATGCCAACCATTTTTTTCGACCATTTCATAAGGGTTGCCAAAGTACCCCATTGTGCCGACCCTTTTTATTGGGTCATTGTAGGCTCATACGACCCTTACTTTTGGCGACCCTCTCAAATGGGTTGCCAGAAAAGGGGTGGCACAAGTCCCTTTTCTGGTAGTGAGAATAATATAATTTATTTTTTTTAATTTTCTTAAACGGTTCGGTTTGGTTAACCATAATTAACCGGCTGGAACTGGTTCAACAATGAACCGAACCATTCATGCCTTATCGAACTGAATTGAAAGAGAACTGATTCTAATGGTTTGGTTCTAAACGATTCAGTTCGGTTCGTCAATTTAATTCGATTTTCTGGTTCTTATGAACAACCCTAAGTCCAGGACCAAAACCCATCCTTCTCTGAGATAGAGCATTTTGGGCCAGAACCCAAATGCGAGCTCGATCATGTAGTAGAAGGTCAATCTCTATGTATATCTGTAGCAGTTTACTATTCTTACGGAATTTTTTTCATTTGTGCAACAAAAGCCTTAAATATAAGCAGACAAACCCTTAACTCGTGGTCAACTGTCTTTTTCGAATTTCCCCATTAATATATATGCTTAGACTTTTTTTTTTTCCAAATTTTCATAATGTTTTTAAAATTTTATTGAATGTTTCCAATAAGGCATTTACATATTATTTAGAAGTATTAATTAATGAACTACTCCCAGATGTTTTTCTATTTATTTCTTATCTTTTGTAATAAGTTCATAAAATACGATAATATCGACCAAAAATGAAAAAAAGGGAGGCCGTGCAATACACATACTACACATACTACACATATGACTAATTTTAGTATTTAGCCGAATATGAAAGTGGATACAATGAGATAACTAATTATGTGAAAAACGAAACGCAAATATGACAGCTCTAACCGTTGTAGCCATATTTCAATGGTCCGGGGAACTTCGTCGTCCCATGTCCATGTAATCAAATCAAAACCCTAAGGTTCGTTTCATAGACGGGAATGAAATGAAATAGTCATTTGTTTATTTCACTTCATTTTTGTATGTGTCACTTTGTGTTATTTGGAAATGACATTCCCTCATTATTTTTACTTCATTTTGATGGAAGAACATTCCCTTAAAAGAGAAAAGGAGTAGTCATTCTCTTATTTCATACTATTTTTCCTTAAGTATCATATATATATTTTTAATTTATATATCTAAGAATATATATAATATGATATCTTGGTATAAATTCAATATTATAATTATATTCCTTCATTTGATAATGGTTATTGTCAGCACCCCATTTTGGTCCACCGGTTTTAGGATATGACATCAACAAAGCTCCCGACTAGGGTTCCACAACTCTAACAAAAATGGCGAGGGCAACATATGGAATTTTACAGCACACACAATTGATCTCGAAGAGTAAGGTACGAATTATCAATATTCGAACCGAAGGCAATGGACAAAAGAGAAATCACATCTCTGTATCATTTTCTTCGATGAGAATGACTATCTTCGTGGATCCTAGAACTAAGTTCGATATTTTTAGATCAAGGTTTGGTGAGTTAGGGACATTTCGATGCAAAAATCATGTCGAGAGCCCTTTCGAGCAAAAAGATAAAATTCGTGGGATCTGGGGTGCCCAAACAGTGAATACAACAGTTCGAGCATGGGATTCGACGCATCATATCACGGTCAATCCTGAACCTAAAAGGGTGAATTCCATATGCTTGACCTAGGAAATCGAGTTAGGTTCAATTTGACGGGTCGTTCATTCCAAGATTCAATACGGAGAGAGAGTTATGAATTTTTGAGCGCACCATGCCCGAAACTGTTAAACCGGGATAGATGCTGTCAGTCGAGGGGGAAAATCCATAAAAAATTCAATTCTTCGTATTTTCAAGTATGGCCAACGTCATTGGATTCATAATTCACTGAAGATTCAGAAAATAAAAAGAAATAGGAGATATTATTTGCTAGATTAGTACAGAATCGAATATATTCTCACAGATTATAACCAAATCTCCCGGTTCGGGCCAGCTGTCAAAGAAAAATTGCTTCGGGGACTTCCCGAGGTCAAACAATCTTCAAATTTTACGAGGATGTGCCCAACTCATGGAGAGATCAAGGAAAAATATCAGATAGACCGAAAGGTTCATGAAAAATTCAGGAAAATTCGGGAGGTTGAGGTCAGCTCAGAGACTGTTGATGACAGCACCCTAACTTCTCTCCTCCAGCTGCCTCCGGCTCCTTTCCTCTCAACCCTCACCTCATTCCCAAAAAAAAAGAAAACCCTAGGGACACTCTCGGGAAAAACCTAGCCGCCACTCCCATAGCTGGACACCTCACGGGGCCTCCCCTGGGCTCATTCTGGACGTTTTTCCTTTCAGCTACTGCTCTCCTCTCGGTTCTACCATTACACCATCAACGTTCCTCTCGGATCTAAAAAAAAAAAAACCCCAGCTTCCCTCTCACCTCACGGCCGCAACACTACACACCTTGATTCTCCCTCACCTCATGCCCTCACAGACAACCCTCAGTAACCACCTGTCAGCTGGCCCTCTCCGCCACTCCCTCAGCTTGCCCCCCATTTTTCCGTTTCTGCATTGCTGTTGGTGTGCCGCCACTTGCATCTCGACATAGCACGTTCCCATCTCTTTCCTCTCTACTTCTATTTTCCTCTCAATAACAGCCCCAAAGCTAAGTCTCTCTTCCTTTTATTCTTGTTCCTTTCACTTCCATTCCATTTCTTCCTCTTGCTCAGTCGTTTCCCTTTCTTTTCCTTTTCGTTTTGTGTTTCGCAGCTTCCTCCCTTGGATGGCAACCAACAACATACATTCCTCTCCATCACCATGACCATGGTCACAACCATCCGCAGTGAAACCAGCTCCGTGAGTTTTTCCTCAAGCTCCTCAGCTCCCAATCCATTGCCCAATTGCTGTACTGGCCCCCGCAGGCTCCAGTTGCTAGTACTTGTTTTGTTACAAGCCTCGACGACCTCAGCGGCTGAGTGGTTGCCCCTCTTATGCTGTCCAATCCCTCGTAGCCTTGCTCAGTGCCTATTTTGCTCAGCCTCGATGATTGAAACGTGCTATGTGAGTTTCTTTGATCTCAAAATTCGGATGCTTACGCGTGACTGAGTCACAGGATATTTATTTGAACATTTTTGTGTTTCGTTTACTTGATTTCGATGACTTATGTTGTGCTTGAGATGGAGACTGACTTTTTATGATAATCTTTTGGTAAATTCGGAGCCGTTTTGTTCGATTTTGGTGTTTGAGGGGTACGTTTTAGGTATGAGCTGAACTTTGTTGTTATCCTCAAATGGATTGGAGTTGTTTAATTCAATCTTGATAGCATGAGACAATGTTTAGTATATGGGCTGAATTGCATAGTTATTATCCAATGAACCTGGGCATGTTTAATCTACTTTTACGGTTATGAATCGTTTTTTGGGTATGAGCTGGAATGGTTAATGATCCCCTGATTGATTCGTGTTTATTCCATTCAAGAATAAAATGAGAAGCTGAGTTTGAGACATCAACTAAAATGTGGATGATATTTTGACTAATTTGGAATGATTTGGCTCGATGTTAACGTTTAAAAGTGGAGCTCAAGTTAGCAATTGGATTAAGACATGTTCTTTGTTTGATTCAAGATTGTTTGGGTACGTGCTTGTCACTTGTGCATTTTTTTTATTTTTTTTTACTCGCGGCCAAGCTGCAGTGATATATATATATATATATATTTAATCGATTTGAGTATCCCTGCATGGCTTCAGGGAATAGGAGTTGCGTTTGGTGTATGGCCTAAGCTATATGACGATATCTTGATTAATCCGACTATGTTTTACGTGGTTTTGCCTAGAAAGGATTGTGATTGAGCACCTTATATTTGGGATCCAACTTCAATTCTCTCACTGTTACAACAAACATTGGCGTCCTGCATGTTCTTCGCAAGAGAGTTATTTAAAGGCACGGTTGAATCTTAGTTGGCTGAATGCAAAGCAAACCAATTTGTTTGATTATTTTTATTAATGGCATTTTCAAGTGACATTCATGTTGTGATATTGACGATGCTCGTATCTCAGTGAAATGTGTTAAGAATCATCATGTTCCTTCGAGCTTCCTCTCACATGGTCCAATGTACGGTGTCAAACTTGATTTCCTTGCATGTCCATAATGAGCCTAAATTTATAATGCATTAGGACTCCTAGAATTTCTCCTCTTATTGTGTTTGGAAAGCTTTATGCTGGCCTTTGCCCCGATTCTCTTGTATTTTTTTTCTCATTTTGCATGTCACCCCGAGCCTTGGAGTGAAGAGAAGAAAGTTGGAGAGACAAGAAGATAGAAGACCGATGCCGATGGGACTTGAAGACGACATGGAGACTTACCTAGGCTTAGGTTGAGTCCCTACTTGAAGGCCACCTCGGTCCGTGGTAGTCATGGATCTTCCGAGCAAGCTCATCCCGAGAATCTCTTGGGATTAGGTATAAATCTCCACCTTAGTACATGAGATAGGTCTTTTGACGTTGAGTGGATTCGATGAGCTTGATGCAACTGTGTGTCCATGATTCGCGTGTTTTGAAATGTTACTTGCATTTTTAATTAAAATCTCACACGACCCATATTAATCATGCAAACTTGAGTTAAAATCGGTTCTAATTTCGAAACGGTCGGGAATTAAAGCTCTCATCGAACAGTCCATCAATGGCCGACTCGACGGCTCGAAACTCACAAATTCAAAGCATTCGGTAACTTTTAATTAACTTTAAAATTTCACACACTCAGGGAAATCAGAAGGTTAAACTCGATTAAAATAAATCACTCGACTCTTTTAAATGAATTGCACGAATCGATTAATAATCTGTAATCGCGTTGACAGTTCAAGAATTATTAACCATGCCCTTTTTAAATACACAATTTCAAAAGTACCGAGATACGTGCCACGTAATCTTGATTTTCCACACACACACACACACATATTTTTCGATTCAAGGGCGTGACTATCGGTTCTTGACCCATCGATATCCTAGCAGTGTCTCGTGCTCCCATTTCCCTAAATTTGTGTTTAGAACAGGTTAAAAAATACGAAAAACATATTAATCTCAAACTCGACTTAATCAAGCATGGGCGAATAGTCAATTAGAGGGTTAGGTTTCGGATTTTAGGTAGAAACACTTTTAATCTGTAAAAGCCGTATTGTCACGATATAGAATAATCTAAAAACAACCCACACATTCAAGACTTGACTACAAACATTATGTTTGTCGAGTCCGTTAAAATAATGTCGAATGCCACATACCCTATTCATCATCCCTTTTGTTTGTTTAGGGTAGGATTCGTATGCCAAGATACCTCAGTTAATAATCAGGTAATTCACGTAAATTCGGCGATAACAAAAACCCCATTGTTTGTTTATTTGAGCATGCTTGTTACATTTTTGCACCTATTTGTTATGCGGATCGAGCCCGATTCCTTAGGACTCGATTCACACTGGGTCCAACGCCCAGAACCGTCGATCACGGGGTCTAGGGCCCCCATACACTGAGTGCGCATTTAATTTAATTTTCGGTCTTTTCCAAAAATATACGGTGAGCATGAGTGAAATCATGGTCGAATGCGAACCGACCGGGATTTAGTCATTGTAGCTTGTCTTTTATTTATTTGAGAGAACAATGTGAGGTTTTATATTATACATACATTCATGTAAAATCCCGGTCGGAGAGTGGACGGTCAGAGTGCTTCTTCGAAATTTACAGTGTCAAAACGCATAAGATGAGCGGAACTTAATTAAGCGGTAATTAAATTAAAATGGCAAGCTTAGACAAGTTAGAGTACCGAAATGGCGTGTGAGATATAGGCCCACACGTAATAGAACCCCCGAATTCGGAATTTTCGGTTCCGCACAGACCATTGCCTTAACATTTTAGGTGTACTCCGTACCCCTAAACCTGGGTAACTTGCCGGCCCTTGACCTTCGGGTCGTAAAATGGCAAGTGGCGACTCCTTTTCACGTGCGTCCGTCGCGTGTCCCCGGGAAGGTGGACACTCCCAAGCCGCGTTGCATTTAAGCTCGCGCATGCGTGCCCCGACGAGACGAAATTCGGGTGCGCACAGTTATTAAAGAAAATCATAAATTTTCACTCAATATCATTACATTTACTTATATAAAATCAATTCATTTCCCATTTAATTTCATTCTCACGTACCAAAAGGGACCTAATAACCATGCTCTCTTTCTTTTATATATTGTTACTAACTTTTATTCTCGTTTACTCTTGCCCCCGTCTAATGTGTCTTTTGCAAGAGTTTACAAATTCCTATATCCGAGAAAACGGTTGTAGTTCAATGCCGGGAATCAAGAGCCATTATGATATCTCTCTTTCAACGATTGTAGTTACATTCCTCTATCTCTCTTTTAGGAGAATAACTTATAAAATAAACCACTTTTTTCGGTCTATATCATGATATTCGAAAGTAAACGAAACTCTACTAATCCAGTTTGAATTAGATCAATTCATAAGGGGCAAAGCTCTCTTATTCAAGAATTTTCTCCACTTATAAGACTCGAACCTCGTACATTATTTAAGGAAAAAAATTGTCAAACCGCTTGAACGGTTGAACCAACTCTTATTGGTTAAACTAAATATCATTGATCAAAGATGATATATTAAACGCCTTCGTATAGTAATCAAAAGATTTTGGGTTCGATATTGATTGTGGGACTATCCTTACCCCTTCATTAGCTATTAAGAGTATGTTTGGATTCACAATATTTTTCAACTCAACTCAACTCAATTTCACTTATCTTCAATTCAACATCACAATCATTACTTTTTTTTATTTTTTAAATATTTTTAACCATTCAATTCAATTTTTAATATTAAATTCTCTCAATTATTCATTACTTTTTCACAATTCAACAACACAATCATTACTTAATCATTATTTTCTCTCAATTATTTATTATTTTTTCACACTTTTTCTCATAATTCAACAATACAATCATTACAAACCAATTAAAATCAAAACTCAACTCAACTCAACTCTCAATCCAAACACACCCTAAAAGTTTTTAATTTATTATACTAAGCTCATAAGCCTCCATTATAACTGAAAATGAAAAAAAAAACCAAGTAAACCTCATTTGCAATTAAAAGGGGGAAAAAAATAATTTGCTAATGTCCGATTAGGCCCATCTGATCACATGCCTAGCCCAATGTTGCCCGAGAAAAGCCCATTATAGCTTTTAGCAGGGCCCACACTCAACATCAGGCCCACCGCACGAGCCTGGAGACCGTTATTTGTCAATCCTTTTGGTCAAACTCAGTCCCTCTCCCTCAGGTCTTTTTTGATAAATAAAAGGCTACGTCGGGTATTAGTCCGCTGTGGCTGCTCCAATTAAGGAAACTTAACCGCCGCGAAATGTTTTTTTCGTCATAGCTCGCTGAGACTTTAGCCCAATTTGATCACCGTAGCCTCACCAACACACTAGTGAATTAAGTTCAAGGTTCATTGGATCAAGTATTATGGGCCGGCTACCGCCATCCCATAATACACCCATATAGTGGCAAGCGCTACGCCCTCAGTGATGTTCGAATTCGTGATGGTCAAGTGGAACGCTTGATACTTAACCACTAGTCCACCGTGCTGGTGGTGTCCCTCTCCCTCAGGTCAGATACACGCTTACGTTTCCCGGGCGCTCCTATATAAACCCCCAGCTTCGAACGGATTCATTCTTCCCTCCAAATCGGTTACAGGAAGTCTCACTCTCTCTCCTCTTTCGGACGAAAATGGCGCTCACCGCCGCTTTTCAAGAGAGGCTCGAGCAGATGGATCGGGCCAGAAGCCAGCGCCTTTCTCTCCTCCAGGTCTCCGACTGCTTGATCTTCCTCCACTCTCTGAATTTCCTGCTGTCTTGTGATTTCTCGGCTTTAGGGGAATGTTTGATTGGTTTCGATCTCGCAGGCGGAGAAGGAGCTGCAGGCGAGCAAGTCTCAGGTTCTCGAGACGAAGCACGCAAGCATCAGATCCGTGGAGCAGAGGTGCTTGATGCTTGAACAGAAGATCGCTTCGCAGAACCTGAAGATCTCCATCCTCAAGTCCGAAATTGACAGCCTCGACGCCAAATACAGCAGCAATCTGCAGCAATTGAGGTTAGTGGATTCGCGATTTGTTACGTAAGCTCTGTAATCTGCCAAATTCCGTGATATGTGTCCGATTGAAGTTCTCCGATGATGAACTAGGGCGCTGAAGAGTGAGGTGGAGGAACTGGAGGAGTTGGAGAAGGAGAGGGACAGGTTCTACGGTGAGAAGACTCATAAAATGGAGGAGTTTAATCATACTGTGAGCGAGTTTATCGCGCAATGTCGGGTCCGTACCGAAGAACGGAGAGATGACTTGAACAAGGTAAGATCATAGTTCAGTTAATACTGGACTTTGGTAATACTGATTGGACTGTGGGAACTGATGCTGATTGTGCGATGACGCCTCATTCCGAATATACCATTAGCAAAACTAGTTCGAGTTTTTATATGGATGTATGGATTGTTTTTGACATCATCTTTAGTGTATAATTCAGTCAGTGACGTTTCAGCTCTCTCAAGGACCTCAGTTTGCTTTTGCTTTGCTTCTCAGCTTCTGTTGAACTCTGTGAAACCCCAAGGACCAAACAGATGGTACAATGGCTTCGAGGTAGCTGCAGCGGAGAAGCAGAAGCACGAGCTCTTGGTGAAGAAGGAGAATTTGGACCGAGAACTGGCGTATAATCAACAAACAAGAGCGAAGCTGCAGAAGATCACTTGATTTTAGGCAAGATGAGTTTGATTTTGCAGGCAAGATACATCCATGCACATAGCTGTTATCTTGGCGGTCAGGTGACTATTCGAAAGGGTCACGAATTCCATCATAGCTTAAACCTTTAACTGCTCTACACCTCCCCGCGTAGCACAAGTCGGACTATTTCGGGAAATAGAGAAGTCTTGGAAATTTTATTGATAATAGTCAGAATCCAAAATCTCTAAATTTCTAGTCGAAAGCAACTGTACTAAGCCAATTTTCTTATCTCAGTCTATTAATTTGCTAAGAAATCCCATTTTCCTTGGGGAAAGAAATAAACAGAAAAAAGAAAATATAATCATGCAATAATTTGATGTGGGTCCAAATTAATAATGCCCAAACGTGTCAATTACAGCTACCCCAGCACAGCCATCGATTCAGCAGATATGAGTTCTTCAAGCCAAAAAAAAAAAAAAACAAAGGATTCCGATTGGTCTGTGAGACTGTGAGTCACCGACCAGAAAGGGACTACAATTCCCTCCCGACCGCCGCTTCCTTCACTCGGGCAGCGATGCCTTTCGTAGTGACAGGCTGACGGCTCCCCGAGCTTCCTATTCTGTTGCCCTCTGGAACAGCCTCCTCCGATGGCCGACGACAAGCCGTCGCTCACCCGCTGGTCCTTCCAGGTAGTGGTTCCATTCCATGTCCCTTCCCGATTACGCATTGCTCTGAGCTTCCATATGTTGGGAACTGTTTGATTTCAACTTGTCTCTGTATCTGTGTCTGCATTGAACTGTGTGCTTGGAAGTGTCATCCTGTACAAAGTTGCAAAATTTACGTTGGACGTGATGTGTCCTGTATTTGCAGGACTTTGAAATGGTCTATGATGCCAAATTTGGGAGAAAGAGGCTTCCGGAGTCTGGAAACTCTGACCGCCATAATGCCGATGACACAGCACGTAATGGAAGTGCTTTGAGCTCAGTGCCAAGCGGGCATGTGAGCGGCCCGTCGGAATTGACCATATACGAGCAGTATCGCCAACAGGTAGAAGATGTCCTACTTCAGTTGTTGTTTGTCGCAGACGGTGATATAAATTGTTATTTTCAAGGTTATATTATGTACGGGTTGTGTTCGTGCTTGTTTCTTGTGTAGGAGAGGAGTGCGGTGCATACAAATGGAGATTTGTCTGATAGATCGAATGAGAAGCCGTATGATCACTTAATTCACTGGGAGTTGCTATGTTTCTGTCTTTTGTAATAAGGATTTGATGCAAACTCATGATATCTGTGGGGCTAGCCCTTACTTTTCCTTATTTGTTCTGTTCTCCAGGCAGATCAGTTTGCTTCCTCCTTATGAATCAGCCGAAATGCGAACCCTGGCCGAGAGTTTATGTAGGTAATTTGTGAATTCTCAACCCGGATATCATTTGCCTTGCACCACTTAAGTTAGATTGATTCTTAGGTTCTGTTAATATGATGTTGAACCCTACATGGTGATATGAAAAATTGCAGGGATATTGTTCGTGGAAGCCCAGATGTTAAATGGGAGAGCATCAAGGGTCTAGAGAATGCCAAGCGTTTACTGAAAGAAGCAGTTGTTATGCCTATAAAATATCCCAAGTAGGTTTTTGCCTTTGAAAATTGTGGATGATTTAATGTAAAGATTAGGGGAACAATAGGATGTCTTTCTCTCATTTCTATAGCAACTTTATATTCACTTAATGATCTTCAAAGCAGCATTTGTGATAGAGGGTGAAGTTTTGGACTGTTGGGTACTACCATTCCAGTTCCAATAATCTTTTGATTGCATATACAATTTCTCTTGACATATTGCTTATTTAATTCAGGTACTTTACTGGTCTTCTTTCACCATGGAAAGGTATCCTCCTTTTTGGCCCACCAGGGACAGGAAAGGTAAGTAAATTGTGACCTGCTTTGATTACCTTGGAGCTCTGAGATCTGAATCTCGCCAATAATGTATTATAGTAATAGGCCATAAGTTGCATCAAATTAAGGTATTAAAGGACCATGACTAAATAATCACTTTGAAATTCATCACAGATGTCAAAGTTACTCATTATCCTCTATAGGGCTAATGTCAACTTTGACTCTCTGATACTTCGGTCCATGTCTCTCCATGTTGTTGTTTCTTTGAGGAGACTAATTAGCTTGAAGCTCTGTAGTTGGAAATATATATATATCAATTCCCCATGTGTTTTTAACAAATGTTTATTCAAATTGTTGGTTAATGTCAATTGCCAAGAGATTTTTCAAGTGAAAATAGCTGCTGCATGGCTGCAGATTTGCCCCGAACTTGTCTGTTGGATTTATCAATACTAATTATTCAAAGAAGTTGGAGACTCATTCTCAGAGGATCATCTCACTGCGGATTGTTCAATTGCTATATTCCTTCTGGATAGAGATCTTATCATCTTACTCTCTTTTGTGGGAATTTACAAATTTACATATCGGTACAGACTATGCTTGCGAAGGCTGTCGCAACTGAGTGCAAGACTACATTTTTCAATATCTCTGCATCGTCTGTAGTCAGTAAATGGCGTGGTATGTAAGTGTGAGTAGAATGTTTAGAATTATTTTTTATTTTTATCTAAACTTTACACGAGGCTGCCTACCAAGAGTACTTGATGTCTCTATATTTCTCAACTGGTCATTCATCCATATTTTTTTATATATGAGGATACTAATTTTTGACCCAAATCAGCTCTGCCATTGGCACATCTACCGAACCAAGATTTTGTTTAAGAAGTTTGGATGCAGCTTTGTTATTGGTGCTGTTTATTCAAATTAAAGGAAAGAATCCTTGACTTAGGGATTTCGGGTTTCAAGTTTAGCATATCATCCACCATCTACTTATTCTTTATTTAGCCATACCCTTTTTGAAAATAATACTGACATTATTGCACTTCTCTTCTGGCCAGGCGATTCAGAAAAGTTGGTGAAGGTGTTATTTGACCTTGCTAGGCACCATGCTCCATCGACTATTTTTCTTGATGAAATTGATGCCATCATCAGTCATCGCGGTGATGGTCGTAGTGAGCATGAAGCAAGCAGGCGCCTGAAAACTGAGCTGCTCATACAGGTGGGTATTTGCTATCTTTCTTACATGTCCAAATGTGTACAGTATTACTTTTCTTATTTCATTTTTATGTCCGTCCTTAATGCCTCGTCCTGGTGGCTTCATAGTTGGAAATGTGTTGTATTATATGTATTCTTTTGTGTAATTCTTTCATGCATTATATTACACAATTGATAGTTAATACATTAGAAGATGCGGCTTAATTCAAGATTATTCATTAACTCCTTTTTTTTCCAATTAAAATTTTTGTACTAGAGGATGTTCACCCGATGATGATAATTTGAACAGATTACAAGACAACGTAGGCTTTCTTTCTTAGTTGGCTTGCTTTTGGACGTACAAAGCATGTGAACAGAGAAAAATATTTCCCCATTCATAGAGAATTTTTGAATCCATTTCTTTTATTAGCTTGATCATTACTGAATGGATTGCAGATGGATGGCCTGGCCCGGACGGATGAACTTGTTTTTGTTTTGGCTGCCACAAATCTTCCGTGGGAACTGGATGCTGCCATGCTTCGACGCCTTGAGAAGCGAGTATCCTTTCACTAAATATCATAGTTCAGTTGTTCATTGATCTCTTGACCTCTCTTTTACATAATATGAAGGCTTGCTGGAATGTTTTCAGGCTATTAGACATAATTTGTTCTCCTTCATCTACAAAGATACTCGTACCTCTTCCAGAACCAGAAGCAAGAAGAGCTATGTTTGAGGAACTTTTACCGCCAGTTCCTGGTGAAGAGATGCTTTCATATGATCTATTAGTTGATAGGACTGAAGGATATTCGGGTTCAGATATAAGGTTATTGTGCAAAGAGGCTGCAATGCAGCCGGTGAGAAGGTTGATGGGTCAACTTGAAGACATACAGGACCTGGTGCCTGAGGATGGTATAGGACCTCTGCTTTAAAAAAAAATTTGCAGCTTATTCTGTTTTCGTTTCTTCCATAGAAGTAATTTTGTCTCTCTCAGTTCTCGTGTCAAATTTCTCGGACTCCCAAGTTTCTAGCTTGCAGATGTATGCTCATTTAGTATTCACATTTTTTAGTATTCTGCCACTTGAATTTTCAATATTCCCTTTTAGAGAAGTTAATCTCGAGATGTATCATAAAAATTGTCATCCTGAGCTATTATAATCCCTTTAAAATGCAAGCTGCTGTTGGAAGCAGGCCAAATTAACCAAGTGACTGTAATGCATGCAGAGCTGCCCAAGGTTGGACCAATCAGGCATGAAGATGTAGAGATTGCGTTAAAGAACACGAGGCCTTCTGCACATTTACATGCACACCGATATGATAAATTCAATGCTGATTATGGCAGTCAGATACTCCAGTGAAGCCACCTAATGTTCTTGTTGCCATATATATGAATTCTTTCTCCAGAGGTACCAAAGCTTCAGGTCTTTCTGTCCCTTGGGATCATGATCTCCGGTTTACTGATTACCTGCTATTTTGCCCTCCAACGGGACAACCAGTTAAGCAGCCAATTCTTTAAATATCTCAATAATTGTACATAATCAGTGAGCACGTTAATGTTGAGTTCTGAAAAGAGCTGAAAATGAAAATGGTTTGCTGTAGTACTATTGCTGCTCGGAAACAAGCTGTTGAGTGGTAAGACCTTTTACTGCTTAGGTGAGCTTAGCTTTATTTGTAATATTCTTTGATCTTCGGGATTCTGGTCTTAGTTCCTTGAATAAATGGATGTGTTCTGTGCATGTTGTATGATTCTCAAATACTTCCAAGTTCAATCTACTGGCTTCCTCAGACCATACCCTTACAGCTTATTGAAGTCTTTTAAGTTGACGTGGATGTTGGCCTCTTACAAAATCTTTGTTGCACTGGATCGGACAAACTACTAACAAGCATGTTTTATTAGAAACTATCCTTGCTCTTAGGAGCATGCTGTGTCCCTCTCGTTGTAAGGTGGGATCCATGCCGTCGGCCCCTCAAATGCTGAAGGGAACATGGTACTACTAGGAGCATTTGCGCCTCCGATCTAATTTCTTTGTAAAGTCTCATTTTGATGGACCATCTAATTTCCGCAAGTGAGGTATCTGGAAACCATAACTGGCAGCTTTCTTCGTCACTGTATGTTGCTGAAATTGGCTGGAGGTTGGGTGAGGTGGTTGGACTCAGGGCAGAGCCCCAGCAAGGTTGCTGTGCGGGTCACACCGACTTGGCTGCTGCTGGTATAGCCTTTGGCACAGTGCAACTGATGGCTGGATGGAGGCGGAACGTGGTAGTAGGCTAGTAGCGACTTCGAAGAACGTGAATACAATCCATGGCCATGTATATTCGTTAGATCAACTCTTTGCTACTTAGGGTCTTGATCTGAAAATGGGTGAATTATTGGATGGTGAAGTTCCAAATGGGAGCAAGAGAATTCCATGAACCTGTCTGCTCTCTCTCTCTCTCTCTCTCTGTTTTTCTTTTTTGGCCATGATATGATTTGATTTGATTTGGTCTTCTCAAGTGCATGGATGTCCTCCTAGTCATAGACGACAGAGTAATTTTGCGGCGCTTTTCAACACTACCTTAATGTCAACCAGAGACCAGTACGTCTCAACGGCTTCTTTTTTTTTTTTTTTTTCTTTTCTTTTTTTCCATGTAAAAGTTCAAAATGCAATGTCATCAAGTAGAATTATACTCTTCCCGGTGAAATTCCATGTCTCTTATCACATCTGGGGGTCCGCGGTGTGGAGGAGACACGTGGACGGTCTACGCGAAGCTTTTCGAGGTCATACATTCTGATATGTTTACCCGAATGTGTAATTCTCAGTGCAACTGTCCACAACCATATACGCTCACGGCAAGGGCGGAGCCAATGATATGGCAGGGGGACAATTGCCCCCTGAACTTTGATTTTTTTCAATTTTACCCCAAAATTATGATTTTTTTTTATGTAAAATTAGTATTTTATTCCTTCGAAATTTAAATTTTTTAAATTTTACCCCAATAGTATAAGTTTGCCTCTCCTGAATCGAAATCCTAGTTTCGCCCCTGGCTTATGGTCAAGATCCAAATAATGGTTCCACTTCTTGGCCATGATGTTGCTTTTGCAAAAAAGAGAAGAAATGGAAAGGAAGAGAAAACACACTCACGCTCTTAGGTCTTTTTCGATTGCAAGGGAGGGAGATTTATGGGCTCGGCAAGGGACGGACGAATGAGATATAAAGGGGGGCCACGAAAGTATCTATTAAATTGAACCTGGGACATCATTATTCCGAGCATTAAAAGGCGAATACAACTATTGTACATATCGTTTCTCGTGTATATGCGTCAACTTTTTGAAAGGTGCCAGAAATTCCCTGTTAAGATGATCTCAATTGAATTGAAATTCCGACCTCTCTGCTGTTGCGAGTTTTGATATCTTCGAAGTGCTCTGAATGTGGCACCCGGCAAAGGCAATTGGAACCAAAATTTTGTCAAATCTGAGGGAGACAGTCCGATTTTTGTTGAGTCATACGTGCTTCGGCTCCATACATGCATTAATCATCAGAGTCAGACATAAACAGAGAAAGACACGGCCCGATCCAATTAATCGAAATTAACATGAATTAGTTCAAACGGTTCGGCGCTTATAGTAAAATTTCGGATTCGAGTCTTATAGATGAAAAAAATTCACATTGAGAAAGTTTTACCTTTAAGGAGCCGATCAAGCTTGAATTGAATTAGTCGGGATTAATAGATTTTTGAATACTAGGATACATATTATTAGAAAAAAAAAAAAAGAGTTAGTGGAGACAGGACTTGCCCGTGCATGACAGCGAAAACCATCGGACGAGACTTGCGGGGAGAATGTCTCTCTCTTTGAGCCTTTTTTTCAAAAGGCGTATCTCCGGGGAAGAAGAGAACGTCAAAAAATTTGCTCGAAAAGGGTTCATGTAGCCTTACGGGGTTGACTACGCGACTCTCTTATTTATGATTTATAAAACGATCATAAATGATATTATATTTCATAATAAAAGCAAGATAAAGTGAATAATAACCTAACTAAAAACATCAAAATAATTAATAGTCCTGATCTATTGAAGCACCTCCAATTGCCCTCTTCAAAATTTCATATTTTGAGATCTCTATATGATCTACTCATTATCAATATTGTCAAATATATCTCTTCCAATATAAGAAACTAAATGATAATAAGAATCCCCTATTCGGTTCCGCAACCTATTCTTCACAGTATTCATCGCAGAAAAAGCTCCATCCACAATTACAGTTGCGATAGGTAAAATTAGTGCTAAATTACAAGCAAATAAACTAACCGATGGATTATATAGACTTCTCGGCAATCTTTACCAATACGATAATAAGAGCTACAATTTTATTATTAAAGACAGTGATTTGCAAATTAAAAAATCTCGAGAGATAAATTGATGAAATTTGATACAGATTAAGGGGGTGAATACATACGGCCATATGGAAGACGAGTGCACCGTGATTAAGTGGGGTCATTTTACACATTGCACCCCGATTGTTTCTTCTTTTTACAAAAACAATAGGACTAAAATAGAAAATATATGTAACTATTAGGGGCAATTTTAATATATATATATATATATGAAAATTGAGTGGAGTCAAGTGACCCCACTATTATCAACATATATCCGCCATATTGAATTTCAAATCTATTGATTGAGATTAATTTTTGTTCGGATGTTTATGAGATGCCTTTATTATATCTCAAATGCTTCGTTGTGACAATAATAATAATGTAGTATGCTAATTACACCGTCTCTCATGATTGATGATCCTCCCTACTGGTTGAATTTAACATCAAATATGAATCACAAGTTTGTTTGATAGAGGCTTCCGACTCCATATGTATACCTGTCTCTGTTGAACACACCCACTATGCGAATCCATCCGGGGTCTAAGCTGTCCATCCTAATGGCATGTGATTTCTTTCTCTGACCACATAGGCGGCTATGATGAGATATTGGACCTACATTTGCCCCTCTTAAACCTATATATATCCGAAAAATCCTATATCATCGAGCTCAATGCATGGTATTGTCCACCGCCGGATATCAAATTAAAATGTTTTGAGTTGAGAAACTTGTTTATGGACTCACTAGCGTGGTGCTCGGTAACGGTGGACCATGTGTTTCAGAAGCATCCTAATACATTAGAGTTGCCCCGAGACCGATGTGATTGCGACCCCGAGTTAGGCAATGACAGAGAATTTGGGAATGATGCTATATTATTCAGAAGAACCGGCCCCCCTTCCCCCTTTAATTATTAAACGAGCGAGGTCTCGACCGCCCAATGAAACATCATAACGGCCGTCCAATGGGAAAAGAAATTGGCGCAATCTGTGTGAGCATCACTATGTCTCGGGGGGGGGGCACATTTTCTTTTTCTAAGGTCTAATCAGTTTTTGCCTTTTTTTTCTCCTATTTTTCCAAAGTTTTAATCAACCTTTTTCGTTGTATAAAAATTAAGAGAGATATTATTTTCGTAATTTCGGAAGATCGAGTATTAAAGAGCATTCGTCTTACCAAGAAATGCACTTTCTCGAAACTCGAACTTGTATTCTCTTTTTTTTACGAAGAAATGTTTTTAACCATTCGAATAATACTTTATGGTTGTTTTAATTAATTTGACTCTCTCCTATCGAAAAGGTTTTGATTTTTCACCAAATGGAAAGTGCCCAAAGCAAGTGGAAATGGAATACCTCTCTTCTTTTAGATCTCTTTGGCATGACTTTGTGGGCTTATTAAGTAAAGCAAAATGGAAGCTTCCTCTTCTTCACTGCGGGGCTAAATAAATTGGTGGGGACGTCTTTTACTTGGCCAATGCATGCATTAAAAGGGACATCTCCATAAAAAGAAAAAACATTCTCCATCGCGTCCCAAAGTTCCCGATTCGATCAAGCATGTGCCACCTTTATTCGTACGAATAATAATTCGACATAGAGATCGACCCTCTACAAATGTGAACTCAACCCAAAAGACTTTGAGTTGTTTTCCATATATGGACCGATATCTTGTGGTTCAAGCAACAAGCCTTCTCCATATAAAGCTAAGTTAGGACAAGTAGCACTAAAGTACTCCCACGCTTTGGGGTTGTCGGTACAAAAATTTATTATCATAAATGAATGTTAATACAGTCTCACTTATATATAGGACCGCGATAATTTGGATTATCACGTCTTGATTTTTATGGTGGTGGGGTACCAAGCCCCCCGTTTCACAATTGTCCAATCGCCCAAATGGAAGCAAGATGGAAAGGTTCTCGTAGCACCATATGGAAGGTCCCGAAACAAAACTATCACCGGTGTAGACATTCATTTTATTCTTTCCAACCAAAATAAAATGGACTAATAAGAACAGAGCATGCAACTTTTTGGTGTCGTCTGAGTAACGAGATCTCTTCCTTTGACCTTGTACTTTTTTATTTGTAGTTTGTTTTTTTTTGTTCAATTTTGAATTTTTTTTTGTCTCGATTGTAAATTTTGAGTCTCATAAGCCTAATAAATGGCAAGAAAATGAAAAATAAAGAGTACGGATAATTCTACTAATGAGAATTAAATCCGATATCTTTTGATTTATAAAGGAGAGCGTGTGCTATTGGTATCCTTTTCGGAGTTTTGGCCCTCTACTAACTAGCATGGAAGCTTACACTACTGAAGAAAATTGTCATAATTTCCGTTTGGTCCTTTATGGTCATGCTTGAGGGTGGAACCGAGACTTAAAAATGTGTATTGAGAACCTCTCCTCCTTACCCAAACAAATATAATTAAAATAATAATAATAATAATTTTGAAGAGGAAACTTCGAATACACATAGAGACCCCGATGATGTTCATCTCATTTTCGCTATAAATTAGAAATTTTCCTTATGATGAATCAAAGAAAGTGCGCCACGCGATTTGAACTCATACACCTTCGACAGAAGCTGTATCAAATGCGGTGATTACATAATTAAAATATCGGCGCTTCCTGGCTTTCGTTACTGTCCAAATGCGACTGAGAACCAGTCATGATCTTAGGTTTGGTCCAAAGGTTTGTGGATAAATAAATTATTTTGCCACTGTGCTGAAAGGCCATATACTTCCCACATAGACAAGTTCAGAAGAAATTATTTGTGAATAAACGCATTTAAGAAGGTTCATTGCTATATTGTATTTGTGTCGGGACATGATAAGTTCATATGTCGTCATATATGTTTTCAAGGAATTTTATTGCCTAAACCTGCAAAAACAAATGGAGAAATTTTTTTTTTTCAATTACAAGAGGATGTCTAATGGGTTTAGTACAATAAATTAAAAATTATAATAATTAACAAAGGACATGAATGGTTCTATCACGAGTATCAAGTTTAGAATATTTTGATTATCAAGCGAGTACGTGCATCACGACTCTATACTTTTTTCGATAATAGAAAAATATTTTTGAAAACTCATGTACATGAGCTCTGGTTCTCCACGGTTCGGTGCGTATTTGGATTAACAACGGGGTTTCATCAGAAGAAGATCAGTCCTCCATCTTATTTTTGTACCGGAAGGTGCATCGACCCTTGTCAGGGACCAGTACGGACCTTCTATAATTGTTGAGAATTGATCCCCAACAAAAAGGCTGATCTAATCGGTGGAATTAGCAACCATCTCACGATTGGACTTTGCCAGAGGAATATGACCAGCAGGCTTCAAGTGGGGATGGAACAGAAAAAATGGGGCATTGGAACTTGGAGATTGCATGGGCTGAAGTGGGCAGTCAAATCAAACTCTTATCTTTCCATATCAGTTGACTATGAATTCAATGTCTTATTAACTGTCTTTTCGGCCGCAGAGATAGATTTGAAAGTTTCCCTCTTTACTAATTTCAGTAACATTAGAGCTTGCCCATGATGATATCAACCCATGCCACACATCACGTTGCCTAATCCTATATCGATTTTCGATTCACGGGTTATGGATTTTCTTTATCTATTCAAACCGTTTTAAAAGAGGCGATGCCAGCTCCAATTGGACCCGTGCTGTGAGTATGTGTATATCTTAAGTCCTTAATCAATGCGATGATCGTTGATTGTCTAAAATCATCAGATACTCTATCTGTAAATGATTTCCCAACATCATATATAATGATTTAACAAGTCCAGGATCAAATAAAGCATCGCAATGAATTGCATGGATAACGAGGATGAGGATAAACTCGCATTGATGGTAGAAGGGACAGCTTTTTACACATAGACTGATACCATTAAGAAAAGTAAACAAAGACTAAACACATAGTCTAGTAAGGTTTAATAAAGATAGGAAAAGAAAAAAGAGAAATAACCTACTCTCTTTCAATATATATCTATAGATATGCGAGTATATATATATATATATATATAGCAAGTACGTCAACTTTTTCCCATATGTATGTATCCGACTTTTCACCGTTGACAAAAACGCTAATTATCCCTTCCTTTCTTTCTTTCCTTTTCCTTTGGCCTTAGGAGAAGCAAAATGACCAGACCAAGGAGGGTGTGAAGTTTGACCACGTCATCGGCCTGCAACAGCTTTCTCGAAAAGCCCTAGCCTATATTCACCCAACCTTGACTTGTATGCTGACTTCTTGTATTCACACCATGTGAACTCCTTGTACAAGCTCTCCTCCCCTTCCTCCATTAGTCCCTCCATTGATGCTATCTTCTGGCTCAGCGGTGGACCCCCGAAATAGATCATCGAGACCCGGGATCTCGTAGGGTCCGCGAAAACTCGGTGCTTCACGCTCCTGAACCTCCCGTTTGTGAACACCTGCAATAACACATGCACACATCCGTAAATTCGCGAACTAATTACGTCTGCGTTCAATTGACTTCATTTTCTCTTTTGTTCATCACATCTTTTTTTCTTTTTTTTTTTCTTGGCGAAAATCGTCATATCGTTTCTTTGGTTGAAACGGGAATCTTAATTGAATGTTGCCAACACGGGATGTGATAGACACTAGGTTTGCCCATATATATTCGTCATTTGCTATGCTGTACATTCAAGTGAAGCACGTATCTTTGAATTTTATTGCAGCTCTTATTCGATATTGTGGTATCTGAACACACTCACTATACGATCTACTGATTAAGACACTCCCCGAAACACATTTGGTCAACATGAGAATAGTCATCTTGCTTTCGGGTATATCAAGGTTGAGTTGAAAGGTACCTTATTATTTAGAAAATCTGGCTTTATCGTTGCAATTAATATACATCGTTTAATCTTGATGAAGAAGCTTTATCCCTCTTGACCCATATAAATATCCCGTAAAAAGGGGATTGGTGAACGAAATATATAGTATTTGGCCCATTGAGACTAATGCTGTGTTTGATTTCTAAATAGGATTTTAAAATTAGATTTTAATTTTGAAAAAGAGTGATATAAATGGGATTCACCCTTTGATTTTGTATGAATTAATTTGTTTTGTTGTGAAAAAAAGAGTGGTATAAATGAGATACATCTTTTGATTTTATATAAGTTATTTTATTTTGTTATAAGTAGAATTAAATTAAAGTCAAATTTTAAGATTCTATTTTGAAACCAAACAAGCCATAGTTTTGATTCGAAACTCATATGAGAAAATATAGAAGTCAAAAACATTAATCAACGTGGCCCCCCTCCCGACCACCCCCAAAAAAAAAAATCATTAATCAACTATTAAAACCCGACGAGGTTCTTCATTTCTCTCTTTGTTTTTCCATTTTGAGTTGAAAATGTGAACGGCAGGTTCAACAAATTGAGCGATTAACAAGAATCGAGAATGAAAACGGCTGGTCCCCTTCTTAAATTAAAAATACATATTCCTATGTAATTAAAAGCTATTCTCTCTTCTAAAATTAGAGGTCAAATAATCCTCTACCGAAAAAAAAAAAGTTAAGAGGTCAAATTGAAGAGGAGAAACCACATGAAACTCCCTATCTTATTTTTCTTAGTTGTGATGTTGACCCGACATTTTTTTTTTCAATATAAATTGTATATGTATTTGGTGCATGTATATATATACAGCTAGGTGGAAGTGTTTAAGCTTAATGTACGGTATTGTATGTAAATGGCAAAGGGGCCTATTTATTGACCAAGTAAGCTGAGATATATGGAGGGGAAGGAAGGAAATAAAGATACCTGCAATGAGTCGCCGACGTTGATGAAGAAGGAGGAGCGGTCAGGCGGGACGGACACCCAGGTGGTCCCGTCCCGGAGGCACACTTGCAGGCCTGCGGTGTCGTTCGATCTCAGGACAGATATGATCTGTGGGTCCGTGTGCTCCCCGAACCCGAGAAGCTGACTCCGACCGCCTAGAAAGGGCTGAAGCTGAAGCTGAAGCTCGGGTGGCGATGGAGGGTAGTGGTTGAGGCGGAACAATGAGTCACTCTTGTTGTCCCTCAGCATCGCGCTAAGGGAATCCCTCGGCTCGATGTTCAGCCCCTCTGCCATCAGCTCCAGTACCTCGCAAGCCAACCCCTTCACAGCCTTCACGTATTCTTCGACAGCCGTCCTGAACAATTCAATCGATAAGGAAATACATATGAGATCGATCAAGAGGCAGGAAAACACTAGGCCGTGTCCTATTTAATGATTGGAGACACGGGACCGCGATCCGACTCATCAGTAAGCTTTCAAATGACTAGGGACTGGATTGCTTCACTAACGAGGACAAGCTCAGTTTGTGACCGATGTAATAGCGCATATGATTTGAAGAGGTGCCAATGGAATTTTTCCTTCACTATTCCGATATGTAAATGCACCGATCATGTCGACCGTACCATACCATACGGAAGGGAGAGGTGGGACCGGCTAACCATGATATAATAATGGTTACGAGGCAGGAAGTAAAACGGAAAGATTGCGTAGAATTACCGGAAAGTATGGCCATTCGGGGCGACGCGGAAGGCAGCGAGGGAGTTAAGGGAGGTGACGTCGGGGCTGGTGTGGAGAAGCAGATATTCGATCCATCCGATGTCACCATTGGGCCCGATCCTCTTGCTCCCATAGCCCAGCGGGTTGGGTGGCCCGGCCGTGTCCTTTTCCGACTGTGGCAGCTTGAAGAACCTCTCGGCTTCGGCCTCCACCCGCCCCATCATCTCGGTTCCCACCCCATGATTCACCACCTTGAAGAACCCCAGCTCCTCGCACGCCCTTACCAGTCTCCTAACCTCGTCGTCCCGTCCCCCTCTGGCAGCTGCCGCGAGGTCCACCTCCGGGATCTCGATGTCTGAGACGGCTGAGGCGGCGTCTGGAGCAGGGCCAGTGCATGTCTTGATCAGGGAGAAATGGTCTAGAGCCGGCTGAGACAGAACAACCATGATATGTATATATAACTATGATGCTGATGATAATATATTTTCTACTTCTTGCGAGAGAGAGAGGGAGAGGAGAGGGAGATGTGGTTGTGTTTCTTGAGGCAGAGGGCTTGTGTGTGGAGTTTAAATAGGGAGATGGCTCGGGAAAGGGGTGCAATGCAGGTAAATAGGGAGATGGCTCGGGTTGGAATATTTATGAATATAAAAATTTACGTTAGAAGAGCTTTACTTTTTAGTGGATCGATCCGACTCGACTGGATTAGTTGTGATTCAATTGGACTTTCGAATGCTAATGTTTACATCGAAAAAAAATTCATTTATAAACTAGATAAGGCCTTGTATTGTGCAGATAATTAAAAAATTAATAATATATAATTATTTGATATATATAACAACTTCTCCGGATCATGTTATATTTTTTGAGAAAAATAATTTTTAATATCCATCGAAAAGTTAAAAGTACTTTTTAATATTCACGATTTTAAATATAAAATTACTTTTATTATTGTGTCTAAATTTAAATAATCAAATACATTAACTTATTTTCAAAATCTAATTTAGGAGCTGAGGGTTAGCAATTGGAGCTCCCATGACTCGCGTTACATTAAACCATGAGTTAAGAGTTATCTGATAGAGTTTATATTTCTCGTGCTTCAGGTTTTATATATTATAATAGATGAAACAAAGGGATTTTGGGTTTGATTCTAATTTGAATTTTATGAGTAGGCCTTTTGGTATTTTTTTTATTTTCTTTTGTTAATCTATTTTTATTTTATGATGTGCACTATTAGGATGTCTGGAAGTCTATTGGACCCCTGATTAATCCGGATTCCGATTAGGTCGGCCACTAAGAGAAAAAAACTCTTAAAATTATGAAATTTCTTCGTTTACAAGACTCTAAACTGAGACTTACTTAAAAGAGAACATGCATTGAATCACCTAGCCCATTAATCTTTTAGACTCAAAGGCCTCCATTGAGGGCGCAAAAAAAAAAAGGTTTAAGGTCCCGTAATTATGGCAAGTTATTAATTAATTTATTGAATATTTATAAAAAATAGTATAGTATAGTTGAATATATTTTCGCATGATAATCAAGAAATTTTATATTATATATTGTTTCTAGAACCACCATATGAACCCTTTATTAATTATTGAGATCCTCCTTTATAATATAAAAAAAATTGCTGGATTTAATGCGGGGATAATTCGGGAGACATCCTGAAAATCCTCATAATTACTCCACTATCACCTTATTTAATGCAATCCCCAGTTTGTTAAGAAGAGTATTTTTTTTATTTAATCATTTCAGTATATATCCTGATAATTGGATGCATAATAAGTCTTGAATAATTCAGTTCGAGTCGGATTGGCTCAATATGGAAATAAAACTTTTTAGTATGGATTTTCTCCATTCACAAAATTTAAACTTGAAACCTTTTATAAGGGAAATATTTGACGAATTGCTTAAATCATTTCATGTTGATATCCATAAGTATATTTATGATAAGGGGAAAATGGAATTTAATGAGGTAGTACTGCTTATTTCGTATAAAATTTCAATAACTTTCTCATTCCTTCATACCGTACTGCTTATTCCTTCACACCCAACCTGCAATTCCATAAATTCTTTTCTTCGGCGCCCAAAATAACCACATGTGGGGAGTTGTCGGGCGGCTATCAGCGATGATTCAATATTATTATATAATAAACTTATTAATTTGGACTAATATAACTATCTGAAAAATAGGGTCAACTAATTACATAATATTTTTTCTAAGAATTAAATAATTCTAGTTAAGGTCATGCTCACGATACAAATGGTATCAAACTCCCACCCTGAAATTCTCTTTTATCATAATAGGCAATTGATCACGCGGGGTCAAGAAATTATATTTAATAATATGCTAAAAAGTACCAATTAAGAAATTATTATTATTTTTTTATTAAAGTTATTTTTTAAAATTATAATTTTACTCTCTTACTAAATATAGTCAAAATCATAAGATGTTAAAAAGGTTAAATACGTTCTTTCAAAATAGACTTTTATTTATAACCACTTTTAAGTTTCATTAACTTTTATTACAAAATAACTTATTTTAATTTTAATTTTATAAAAATGAAAATATATTATATAAAAAACTCAAGTTTGTTCCTCGGGTAATATATTCCAAGTATAAAATATAACTTTATTAGAAAATCATAAGTCAAGATTCCCATAGATGGTTATAAAGTACCTTTTCCTCGATAATGTTAAGTGCAAATTTCCATCTTCATTTAGAATTTGAAATGGCATATATGTATATTGTCTTAACTATTATTGTACAGAACATGTGAAAGTATTAAACTCTAATTTATATATATGTATATTTCCCGCACGTAGCGTAAAAATTTTCATCGAATTTTATTAATTGTAATCATATTATATTTCGTAATTATATTAATTTATATGCTAAATAAGCTCATCAAAATATATTTCAATATAAAAAGTATATGTTTGGATTACAATAACATTGAAATCATACTTCAATTACAAATATTAAAAAAGAATTACATGTTAAAATCTAAAAGAATACTGAAATTATATCTAGTGTTTACATATATGTCACTACAAATATTTGAAAATTTTTATTAGAATATAAATTTAGTTATTATAGTCTAGGATCCTAGGTATAACATACATAGTTCCTTCTACTGTTTCGGATGACATGCATAAAATAGGAAAATAAATTAACGAAAAATGTAATTGGAGATAAGAGCGAATTTTTTTTAAGGATAATTAAAAATTGAGCTAGAGTTAAAAAAAAGGGGTTATATGTGGCAACACATGCTTGCCAAATTCACTTTATAAGTGTATTCTTTCTCAAAAAAAAGTATTGAAATTGGTTGTTTAGAATGGAGAAAATTCACTATTGGGAGAGTTACTTCTTAATGGGTCAATGGAGCTCGAACATAGATTATTCAAGATCTACTGAAATTCAATATATTAAGAGATGCACATCAAAATTTGAAATAACAAAAAATTGAAAGTCTAAAAAATATTGGGTGGATCCTCACTCGCCCAATACATTTAGCATGGGATGATTGAGTTTGATTATCGCGGAAAGAGAAAATCCATGACTACATAATTTTATTGATTAGTGGGATGACTCAACTCGAACTTAAATTAGTTGGGACCCATGGGATTCGAGATATCAGGTGGTGCATATCGGAAAAAAGTTATAAGAAATTGGAATTATAAAAGTAAAAGGGTTAATGGCCGAAAAAATCACCATCTTTGCATTTTTTTTCTCAAATCTAACACAAAAATTTTGAAATGACACGTAAAATCACCAACTGACTTTTTGTTCTCACATCTAGCATTCTGTCAATCCTCCCATCAATTTTAACATATTTTATTTAACGGCATCACGTGGTGCATTTGGATTGAATGAGCGGACCCCATTGAATTTATTTAATAATTACTTATTTTGAAAATGGATAATTGCGTCATATAGCCTAACGTTTATTGAAATTTTTAGTTCTACCCCAAACTTGAATTTTTACCTAAGATATCCCAACGTTGACGTGTTAGTTTCACATCTATCCCGACGCTAATTTTCCGTCCAAAATTGACGGAATGGCACACGTGGCACGTTAATTTTGTAACAAGTGTCGGGATAGATGTGAAATTAACGTGCCACGTGAGCAATTCCGTCAATTTTGGACAGAAAATTAGCGTCAGGATAGATGTGAAACCAACACGTCAACGTTGTGATATCTCCGGTAAAAAATCAAGTTTGGGTTAGAATTAAGAATTCATTCAAACGTTAAGCTATATGGTGCAATTAACTCTTCTGAAAATGAAAAAAAAAAAAGAAATTGGAGGGAAAGGGAGGAGGGGTACTCACGGCCACGGTGGCCTCGATCTCGACCGTCACACCCCAATCGGGGTCGGTGGCGAATTGTGTCATCGCCGGTGACACCGATTGGGAAGGTGGCGGCCGCGATCAAGTCACCACTGGCTCTAATCAAGAGAACCCTGAAATTGGGTCTTTTCTTGATGCCGCTACCCCCCCAATCTGGGTCGGCGGTGAGCTTTGTCATCTCTAGCCCAGTCCAATCGGGAAAAGCTTCAAAATTGGGGGTTCTCTCAATTACGATGGGTGGCGACTCGATTGCGGCCGCTTGGAGTCGCCGGAGACGATAGAGGTCATCGCCGACCTCGATTGGGGTGTACCGGCCACAATCGAGGCCACCATGGCCATCAGCGCCCTTCTCCCTTTCCCTCATAATTTTTTTGTATTTTTTTATTTCAAGAATAATTAATTATTAAATAAATCCATGGGGATCCACTCATCCAATCACAATGCTTTGCATGACGCTGTTAAGTAAAATCCATTAAAATTAACGGGAAGATCGACAAAATGCTAGATGTGAGAACAAAATGTGAGTTTGTGATTTTACATGTCATTTGAAAAAGTTTGTGTTAAATTTGAAAAAAAGTGCAAAGTTAATGATTTTTTCAGCAATTAACCCAAAGTGAAAAGAGAAAAAAGAAAAGAAAGTGCACTGGATTTCCGCATGTGGGAAACCCATCCTACTCGCCAGATGCATTAAGCATGGAATAAATAAGAAGAGAGTACTTAAACCGGTGATAATTTAAATTTGGAATGAAATTTTTAATATTTAAAAAGAAAAGGAAAAAAATGAAAAAAAGATTTGAACGAGTGGAAAAAAATACCTCACTCGCCACTAGGGGTCCCTCTGCGACCTGTCATCAATATCTTGTTTTATATTTAAATAAGAAAATGAAAAAAAAAAATTTGGGCGAGTGGGAAAAATCACCCCACAAGAGGTCCCTATGGGACCTGTAAGCATTATCTTGTATAATATAATAATTGGTTTGGTATTGTTATTTTAATTCAATTCGATTTATAATTAAAATGAAAGAAAGAAAATATTTATTAAGGAAAAGAAAAATGATGTGTAATATTACTTCTGAAGGAAATAAAATTATAATTTGATGAAAGGTGAGAGAACAAAATTGAAGTATTACATAAAATGAAAATTCTATCAACCAACTTGTGTTATTTCAAGTGATTTAATACTTATTCTTTTTAAATAAAGTTTTAAATTTGAATTTTTTGAATGAAAAAATTCACGTTAACGGACTAATCAAATTCAAACTGAATTAGTGGTAACTTACTAGATTCCCGAATATCACATTGAGGGAAAAAGAAAATTCTGCCATATATGAATAAGAGAGAGAGTGGATAGAGTTGTGCATACGGTAGAAAGAGAAAGATACACACAAAAAGAACCAAACGATGAGTAGATAGTCACATTTAAGGTTGCTATCTTACTGATCTAGTTTCTTTTTTGGATCAGATTTCGGGGATTAACCGCTTTTCTTTAATCTGATGGATTCCAATTTATTGAAGGTTGTGTGGATCGTGTATAATCGAAAATAAAAGTTACAAAAGAGGAGCGCTGGAGTCTTTATTAATAATATATAGATGAGACTTAACATAAAATATCATGACTCAATCATATTACCCATGACCTGTCTCAAAGAAAACAACACAGATCCGTTAGAATCAATCAATGTTGGTAGAACATTAACATGTTTGATATATACTAGTTGAGTAGTCCGTGCATAGCGCGATTATCAATTTTACTGAAATATCCTCAGCTCGTTCTATATAATTTTAGCAAAAATCTATCGGTGAACTTCATATTCTATACATAATAAATTATATATTTACATTTTTCTAAAAAAATAATTATTTAAATAATAATAAAATCTAAAAAATCATATAAATTAATTAACGGCGGGAGAAAAGAATAAAAAATGACTTAATGGAAAAGTGAATAAATTTAAAGGAGCTTACGTGGTAGCTCCTCATCACACAAAAAAGATTATGTAATAGCTTTTCCTCGCACGAATAGAATACTCTCATGAGAGTAGTTTGAATAACATAATATATAGATATAGATTCTACTCATGTTCTTAACTCAATATGTTTAGGGAACGGAGAATTTAAAAGGTAGGGCAATTGATGAGAACTAGATGTAGAACATCTTGATTTTAGCTCGAGTGGAGTATGGGGTAGTTTACCTTAACCATATTTTTCCAAGTGACTTGTCGATTTTATTGGAAGCATCTTGTCACCAACGCGAAGTTTATGTCCCAACAGAATTAGTCTCGGCCAATAACTATAGGATACATGTGGGCTCGTCTACAAAAATTCTAATCATGGTAACAGTTAGATAGCACCATAAGGCCCACAAGGATATTTTAGTAATCGGCTGCACACCCAAGTCATTTCTTCTAAAAGAAACTGTTCCATCGCAGTCACCCACGCCGAGAATCTAGGCCACGCCTTTACCAAAATGCAAAAGTTACTTTGCTGATTGTTAATCTGATCATGAACATGGCATTATCAGGATAGAGACTTACACCAATGCGTGTTCCCTGTCATGTTACATTCCTTAATTGATGTTACATGACATTAAGACTGAGGTGTTCATTGAAGTTCCCATCACACATTTCTTAATCTCACGTCTTCCGATTATCACTTGTCTCCAGCACAAGAATCTCAATCTCAAGACTCCCCAAAGACAAAGAGCAGCTCGTTTCATGCTAGACATATTCATGATCTCCCTATTGATTTGTCAATTACATTATCGGTCCCGCGTTTTATGTGCCATCTGACCAGATTTAATTCGATTTTTCCTTTCTTAAGCAGCGTTGCCATAGAGGGCAATAATATATATATATATATATATATATATTTCACTTGTATAATAGGTCTATGAATTATGTCACCCGCTTCCTTAGACCGACCAAATTGACATATTTATGTCCTCCTAATCACAGATGATCATGAAAATTATTTCTGTTCATTCTACATTTCAGATTCCAATCAATCATTTATTTTAATTTCTGCCATAATCAAATACTGATTTTTGTTTTGTTTTGTATTTTTTTTTACAGTTGTAAATGAGACTCATGGACCTAAAATGTAATAAATAGGAAAGGAAAAATATATAGGAAGTCTCATTGATAAAAATCGAATTTAAGATCTCTTGAACCTAGTTGAAGACGGTGCTACTACGTTAAACTCCTGGTGACTTCAAGGTATTAGATACAGACTCACCTTTTGGGCGGATATAATTGGTAAAAATATGATCAAATGAAACGCCATATAAAAAGTGTAATAAAAAAAAATGCTTCTGCCAATTACAATAACAATAAGTCTAAAATCTATAAATCTATCTATCTATAAATAAATTAAATGCTCATCTATGTCTGCCACTGCCACGTATTCCAACTTTCTTTTCTATTACTTCAAAATTTTCCACAAACTTTTGATTATTTTTGCATTTGTATCTTTTTCAGTTTTCATGTTCTTTCTTTTTTTTTTTTCCTAAATTTTCTTAGAAATTTTCTCATATAGCTATGTTCACTCTTTGAGACAATTTACAAAAATTTTAAATATCTTTTATTTAGTAATCAGTCTCTATTAAATTACAATATTGACATTCCCGCTAGTAAATATTTTAAAATAAAATAATAAAATTTTAATATAAACAACTCTTAAGCAATATCAATATAAATTCTCAATTTTATAATATTCGTCAGACTTTTGGGTCGTTATACAAATAGAACTTAAAAATTGACCCTAATATGATTGAGGGTACAACAAAATAAAAAAAAATAGTTGGAATTAAATTTTATGCTTGAAAATAACTGTTTACTTTTTTACATGTATTAATTAGTAATATGCTTTTCACCTACCGAAAAATTATGCTCTTTTATAAAATAAACAGATGATAATTAACAAATGAGTATCCATATTTTTTTATCCATAACTATTCCTATCATGTACTTTTGTCTACTCTTTTAATTTGTTGCATAAACGAATACATGTAATTAAGGTATTATTAGCACATAAAATCTTGAGAGATAACGGCATTGCACGGGCTATGACCTAGTCTATATATAATAAATTACATATATCTATATAAATATATAAATTTGACTCAAACTATAATTGAGTTGAACTAGTAAATGTCTTAATAAATTATTATATGGCTGCTGCTGTTACTAATAATAATAATAATAATAATAATAATAATAATAATAATTGTAATTAAAGTAGACATATATCTTAAAGTAGGATTCTAATAACTTATTGTTATATCATTAGTGAATAAATATTCACAATTTTTAAGGAAATTATGAATTATTTAACATTATATTAAGCTTTATTTAATTAAATTAAGTTAGCCTTATAAAAGTTCAATCAAGTAAATCTCTCATTGAAGTGATTGGTCCATTTTAATTATCTAAGATTATTCAAATTCACAAAACTTAATATTTGAAATGCAAGTGAGAATAAAACACCAATGAATGCTAACGTTTATAATTTCATAGACCTTATGGTTAAATTAATTAATTAAATTTTGGAATTTTGAATTTTTAAAATATTCAATTTATTTTCTTATAAATTAGATTGATAATTCTGATTATATTTATGAAATATTTTACCTGAATTATATGCTTACAAGCTCTTGAGCTAATACTATCTGGTATGTGAATGAAATTTGTTGTATTAAAATTTATATAGGATAAAAGAATAAGTTTTCTGCATATTAATATAACTATAAATCGATATCAAATATTGTCTTCATATTTAACTACTCACAATTAAATTTTCTATACAAAATTCGTATAACGTATAGGTTCAATAACCTAAATTTTATATATAGAGCTGAATTGAGCAAGGGCTCTCATTTACTTAGCGTTTATTTCAGTTACACTTTTATCGTATTGGTAGCTACATGCTTAAAATAGGAAAGGGGGAAAAAATGTCCCAGTTGCAATTTCTTATTTGTATCTCCATTTTGTGATGACATGCATGCATGGACCCACTTCTAATTTTTCGTACAGGTAGACTTTCCTAGATATTATAGTCTCTGTGTATATGATGTCCGAGAATAATAAGAATAGTTTCTTACAAATATATATGCATATATAAATAGTTTATGTATGGGGAGAATGGCATATGTATTTTGTTCTCGTTGTACAAAGCATTATGTACTTAGTTAAGTAAAAGGCTCGTGCATAATCGCCAACATATCAAATAAGTAAGGAATAGTTTACCCAAAAAATAAGTAAGGAATGGAAAATTGATAGTCTTCTCCATATTTTTTTCCCCTTGAATATGAAAAGTCTCCTCCATTGAAAACAACAGAACATATATTTGCTAGATAATATAATTTACAGATAATATATAATAATGAACATCATAAAATGAAATATATGTTGTCAATTCAGAAATATTCCTCCCTTTTATTTTTCCAATTGACTTTCTTATTTATATGTACACACACACTATTGGAAAGCGAAAGTTTTATTTGACATATCGATCGTGGTGGTTAAATCTACCAGTGAATATGTGTACATGCATGCACCTACTCAAGGGAACTATGTAAATCGAATACATTTAAGTGCAAAAATCATATGTGATACACATGAAAATAATCTCATTCTTTGGTAAAATTATGTTATATATAGTAGATAATAATAATTATTGACATAAAAAATTAATGATAGTATGTGGACACGGACCATGGGAAATAGTTAAGCGATGCCTGGACAAGGGACATTTATCATTATCAAAAAGATTATTGAAACAAAAAGAATATAAAATTCATATTTTATACCTCGGTATTAAATGATTATATATTTTTCACACATTTTGTAATTTGAATTTTAAATGAAGAGCAAAATAATTTAGCTATTAATTTATCCTTTGACATCATAATTGACAATGAAGAAAGTTTCAAAGAACAATAGGGATAGATCTCAACAAATATAAGATGATAGAAGGTTTAGAACAAAATGCAAGTGCTTCATGTGATGAGGAAGAATTCAATACATGTAAGGCTGAAAATTCACAAATTAGAGGAAGGCGGGAGCCATAAAATTGGAGCAAATTTAGCATGACAAATAGAAAAGAGGAAGAATCAAAAGGAAATTGAGAAATATTGCACGTTGTTTAAAATAAATGCACGCTTGTATTTTTCTTTAATACTTTAAAAGTCATTATGAATTTTTATATTACAAATGGATGTAATAAATAACATTGAAAATATAATTGATAATGTGTCCAAAAGTAAATTGGAATTTATCTAGATATATCAAAGGGTGTTATAACAAAAATTAATTATAAGAAATTAAAGTAAAGAGACATGTTTTTATATAAATAATGCATATCCCTACCATAACCAACATGTTACGGGTTCGATACTCAATGAGACTAACTATGCCCTTTTATTAGTTATTAGAATTTTTATTTCATTACACTAGACTCATATACCTTCCTTACAATAAAAAAATGCACATCTTTTAATCACTTTTAACTAGTTTGCCACGACAAATAAAGTAAACGATGATTGTATCCAACTAGTTTGCCACAATCTTCTATAAAGATTTTCTTTAATGGGTTTACAAATAATATATTATTTCTGAAGGAACAAATTTTTTAAAAAAGGTACTTGTGAATGGCTACCGATGTGTGAATATGGTCGTCCACTCCTACTATCTGGTTATGATATTCTTCTTTCTTAATTATATTCGTTTTCATGAGTACCAATATTACACAAAAAAATTCCAAAAACAAATCATAGAAAATATGCCCTCAAACTGGAGAAATTTTTATACTTTATTAATGGGTTTTCTCATATGCGTTGACTATTATCTTTGAGCTATGTATTTGCTCCTATGAAGTGATCATCGTCTTCCATTACGGAGACCCATAATTAATCATGAGGTATTATCGTTGTCCAAGAAGCGGAAGTTTGTCGGGATAAATAATACATAAGATGCACAAAAAAATTTGACATAGAATATCTTCAGTTATATATGTATTATCTACAAGACTCATACAGCACATGCTACAAAAATTTGTGATTTTTCGTTACAAAAGGACTTGCGGGGGTCAGAATATTTTTGCATATATACAGTGCAAGCTTAATAGTACTCCATTTTTCATTAATAAGCTCGCTTGAGGGTTTTCCGAGGGAAATTTCTGAGAGAACCCGTTCCCTTGGAAATCGGCCTTCAGAAATACGCAAATATGTTTGGGAGAAACACATTCTGGGTAGTAAGTTAAGAATTTCTTGGTATTCATCTTAATCTTTTTGGTTGAATTGTTATTCATCCTAATTAATTTATGATCCTTGGAACATATATCAGTTTCATAATTCAATTGGACAGGTAGCAAATACATATATGTCGTAGTCCACTTTGCATGATGTTTTATAATGTGTGAAGGTCTCGAGGAGGACTTTGATATATCTAATCTATTTATGTCTGAGAAAAGTGGGACAGAAATTGTTAACTTAAACGTGTGATGGGTTTTCTTTTTGATCGAAGTGATAATAATTAACTTCTTAAAGGGGCATCGTCATGCTAAAAAAAAGCTAGGTTAAATAAATTGAACAGAATCAATATATAATGAACGCAAACAAGAGTAGCACAAGAAATGGCCAGCAATAGAGGAACGCAAATGAGAGCTCAAGAACTTTTTTTTTTCCCCGATAAGTGCGAAATTGTATTACCAAAACTGCATATGTACAAAGTTCGGGTTCAAATCCATATTTACATTAACCGATAAGAATTCGGATATTCTTTATTACTGAATAAAAATTAAGTGTAATCATACGGAATCTCCTCTATCGCCTCTTTTATGATCTCATGTTTTACTAGTCGAACATATCTATCTGGTTTCTATAGTAGTATTTGGTTTCCTACACATCTATATCTCTTTTCTCTGTCTTATTTTTTTCGGTGTGTACTCAGGTATCTGAAAACTCAATTAGGACCCGACTAATCTAGTCGAGCTGGGTCGGCCGACTGAAGAATAAAGGTTTCTCAGCATGAATATTTTCCATTTACAAAACTAGAATCATAGACCTTACTTAAGGGGAATAATTGTTTAACCACTTGAACCAGCTTATGTTGGTCTTTTTTAGTGTCAACTTAGTATCCGGAAGCCCAATTGGACTCCGACTAATCCAGTCGTGTCGGATCGGCCCACTATGGAGTAAAACTCTCATATCGTGGGTTTCCTCCATTCACAAGACTTGAACTCAAGATATTATTTAAGGAAAACAATCACCAAACCGTTTGAACCAACTCACATTGGAGTTGGTCTTTTCTTTGTCTTATTCCTTTCTAGGACAGTGGTTCCTTTCCTTGTCCCGACAAAAATTAATTAAATGATTATATAATTACTTATTTTTTCATGGAGAACGTTATCGTTCTTAAAACATCACAATTATTTCATCCTACCAATATGAGTTGAGTTATACGGTTCAACACTTGTTCCCCTTAAACTAAGTTTCGAGTTCGAGTTTTGTGAATAGAGAAAATTCATATTGAGAAAGTTTTATCCCCTTTGACCTTTCGAGTACCAAAATACATACCCAAGAAAAATTATTTCATCCTCACTGTATGGAGAGTACTCCACTTTTTATACTTTCACATGTCTTTTTATATAAAATTTTTAGCCTTTTTTTTGTTTCTATATATTTTTCAATAACGACCGATATTTGAGTTTCGCTCGACTATTTATCATGAACCTTGTGATCACCTTGCCAACAATGGGACAGATAAGTTCAGCCACACATGACGTGCAAGTGCTCATATAAGGAGTATTATCATGCATGTTTTTCATCAATGCCTTTGAAGATTTTTCCTATACTATTAATTGTTTTTTTTTTAAGTATTCTCTCTCCCTTTCATAATATAGAGGAGAAAATACTCACGCTACAAGCGGGACAATAAAAATGAAACCAAAATTATAGTGTTTTGACTAATAAATTACAATTAATTTATAAAACATATAAAATAGGTCCATCCTATGGTGGTGGAGAGTGGGTGAGTTTCTCCTATTCACAAAATAATTCAAATGTTTTTTTTTAATTTCTTCATTATGTTATACAAAACCTACTTGAATTGATGACTAATTTAAGTAGACTCCTTTTATTTATGTCTTTAGAAATGTCTTAATTTTTTGGTGAAATGTAAGGGTGCAATACTAGTGTATGATTGAGACTAATTCTCGTGATAGTGATTTGGTCATGACTATTAGATACTTTTAATGAGTTTCAAACCCCACCAAAAATCACCACTTCAAATTATTGGGGCCATCTAAAACCCATTATATTACGATAATACTATTCTATTTAGAAATATTGAAAATTCATTTTAAAAGTAGTAGGTAAAAATGTTAGCTTAATACAATATGATATATTAATTAGTATAATCTTTTAGAAAATGTGGAATATAATTAACCAAGCAAACAGAGGTTATAGTTTCTATATTTAAGTAAAACAATAATGATTTCTTTTTTACCCACGTATCGTGCCGGTGTACCCTAGTTATATTTCAAGAGAATAGAAGTGGTGCACCCTATTATTTGTAAATAATTGAAAAGCTCCATAAAAAATAATTGGCAATTAACAGTGGTTTAGTTAGCCTATCAGCAGTGCAATATAAGTCAACTAATCACATGACAACAGTGCAAGTACATGGCTCAAAGCTCCTCTCCATAAAACTAGAAATATATACCCATTTCCCCATAACTGACAACTTGACTCTATTATGTTCTTGATTTCATGGTTATAATAATACTGTTTATAAATATATAGAATGTAATTGCTTTAGTTTATTTTAGTGTAAGTATGTAACCTGTTAATCTGTTTGGAACTACCACCCCTGATCGCAGAAATAAATAATTTTGTGCAAGCTATTGAATTTCTTTTCCCTCCTTTTTTTTTTAATTTGCATCACTTGTTATAAAAAAAACCTAATTAATGGAACTTACTAATCCAAATTCAGGTTGGATAACCCATTTAAAGGTCAAACTTTCCCAATCATGAATTTATTCCATTACAAAATTGTAAGTTGAATTTTTGTTTAAGAAAAAAAGGTGTCGAATCACCCTGTAACCACTCCAATGGAAGGTGTTTTTCTATTAATGGATTGTAATGTTTTGTTATTGTGGCTCTTATTTTGGGGCATGGGTTCTCGGGGCCGGTGCCACAATAAGTTGATCGATTCCTCAAGATTCTTTCACAAAATTTGAGAAAATGTCTATTACAAAACCACGAGTTTCGATATAGTTGATAAATCATATATGTTTTATGTATGTAAATTTTATCTACTGTACGATGTTTATAAAATCCACTGTGAGCACCTCATTCCCATAGTTAAGTCAATGCGCAAACCGAGATGGGTCATATTTTATAAACCGAGATGGGTCATGAGCTCAACGAACAAAAGGAATATGCTATTATGTCAACTGTCGAAGAACAACCATTAATGAGCAACAAAATTTTCAATTATAAATCATTATGTCTGTCTATAATCACTGGCGCCATACATGAATTACTATCTAAAATGAAGTAATATGATCGGCGGATTTGGAATATTCTTCGGTTAACAATAGACCAATATGATTCTACCTTGACACCAACTGACGTGTTGAAGAACAACCATTAATGAGAAACAAAATTTTCAATTATAAATCATTATGTCTGTCTATAATCACTAGCGCCATACATGAATTACTATCTAAAATGAAGTAATATGATAGGGCGGATTTGGAATATTCTTCAGTTAACAATAGGCCGATATGATCCTAACTTGACACTAACTGTCGTGTTGAAGAACAACCATTAATGAACAACAAAATTTTCAATTATAAATCATTATGTCTGTCTATAATCACTAGCGCCATACATGAAATACTATCTAAAATGAAGCAATATGATCGGGGGGATTTGGAATATTCTTCAGTTAACAATAAGCCGATATGATCCTACCTTGACACTAACTGACGTGTCGAAGAACAACCATTAATGAGCAACAAAATTTTCAATTATAAATCATTATGTCTGTCTATAATCACTAGCGCCATACATGAATTACTATCTAAAATGAAGTAATATGATAGGGTGGATTTGGAATATTCTTCAATTAACAATAGGCCGATATGATCCTAAAGGACATGTCGAAGAACAACCATTAATGAGCAACAAGTTTTTCAATTATAAATCATTATGTCCGTCTATAATCACTAGCACCATACATGAATTACTATCTAAAATGAAGTAATATGATCGGGCGGATTTGTAATATTCTTCAGTTAACAATAGGTCGATATGGTCCTACCTTGACACTAACTGACCTGTCGAAGAACAACCAATAATGAGGAACAAAATTTTCAATTATAAATCATTATGTCTGTCTATAATCACTAACGCCATACATGAATTACTATCTAAAATGAAGTAATATGATCGGGCGGATTTGGAATATTCTTCAGTTAACAATAAGCCGATATGATCCTACCTTGACACTAACTGACGTGTCAAAGAACAACCATTAATGAGCAACAAAATTTTCAATTATAAATCATTATGTCTGTCTATAATCACTAGCGCCATACATGAATTACTAGCTAAAATGAAGTAATATGATAGGGCGGACTTGGAATATTCTTTAGTTAACAATAGGCCAATATGACCCTATCTTGACACTAACTGACGTGTCGAAGAACAACCATTAATGAGGAACAAAATTTTCAATTATAAATCATTATGTCTGTCTATAATCACTAGCACCATACATGAATTACTATCTAAAATGAAGTAATATGATAGGGCGGATTTGGAATATTCTTTAGTTAACAATAGGCCGATATGATCCTAAAGGACATGTCAAAGAACAACCAATAATGAGGAACAAAATTTTCAATTATAAATCATTATGTCTGTCTATAATCACTAACGCCATACATGAATTACTATCTAAAATGAAGTAATATGATCGGGTGGATTTGGAATATTCTTATGTTAACAATAGCCGATATGACTCTACCTTGACACTAACTGAAGTTACTTTTGGAATAAGGACGCGGAGAAGAGCCTTTCAGGTTTGCAGGAATTGTAAAAAGAACATTAACAGTTGTTGCGCCTAATATACGATAGTGGAAGACAATATGAACGAAAAACAGAAAGGACACGGGAAATTGATTACCAAGTTTGTCAGAAATTCTGACTACGTCTGTGGACGCTGCTAAGCCAGGTATTCTACTATTTTTGAGTTAAGGTTACAAGAGATATAAGCTGTTACTTATAAAGAACAAACCCTAATTACATCACTAATGGGCTGCTCTCGATCTGGAATCACAGTACTTCAGGCTCCATAACTCAACAACAGTCGCTAGGCATCTCTTTATCTCTCCTTAAAGTAAAAATTTATCTGTCCGTCCAAACATGTCGTTCAGATTCCACGGGAATCACTTATCTCAACATCGCATCGAGATTCGATCCCGAGATAGTTATCAATGCGGAACATGTTCTTTTGATCTTCGGCACTCAAGCCCCTGCTGGATTCAGGTCAAGTAATTTTCAGTTGACAGATCTATATGCCATCTGCAGCTTTATAATGGAGGTTCAAAGATAAAGATGATGAGTTTCATTGAAGCCCCCTTCCCCACTCCCTTCCTTCACTCAAAGCTCGACAGCGAGAGTTCTGTCTGTCGTCCTTCCCCACTTTTCATGACCAGAGCAGAAGCACTGCATTGAACGTGTCGTGGCCCCATGTTTTCCTCAGTTCCCACTTGAATGACAACTGTGTGTTAAACGACAACGACGGGTTGAATGGAATGCATGCATGATGCAAAAGCTTTCTCTAACTGGAAACGTTCACGTTGGTTGGCTGGGACATGCATGCTATCCTGTTGTCATCCCCTTGAATCAGTTCAGTTCGTTTGGTTTCGATTCGAACGATGAATTCCAACAGTACCAGTCCTACGTGTCATCGAGGTTATCATGCGTGTATCGCAACGCACAAAATTGCATCGTAATATGGTATGGCTTCAGCTTAAGTCAACTTTTGCTGACACAAATATGTGCGTCGGCCAAAGTAGTCACTATATGTTGAGAAAAGGCAATTTTATCCCGATAAACATGTGCCAAAAATGCTCTGCAGCTATTGCCGATGCCTGACGAACATGTATTTAAGCATTTGAATGTAATATTATTCCACATTTAATGTTGCTTAACGCAGATTAAGATGTCATTTGCAATGCAGCAATTTGAGACTCAATGGAAGTAACTTGCCCCTGCCCTCATAGTACTAGTTGTAGTACCGACATCATATACATCGAGCATTGGCAAGGTCAACATGATGATCCCTAGGTTCTCCTCCCAGGAAGAACGTTGAAGTCGAAGCTGCAATTAATTTTTGGATCAATTATATGCTCAAGTGCAACTTGTGCTTTCACTTAATGAGAAAGGGATTGGCATGTTGGGGCCAATTGGGCTTTCCCCATTTAATTCAGTTTATACAAGAAATTAATTAAACCATGACGAACGGAAAAAACTAAATAAATAAAAAGCATCCTACAGAAACAAATAATTATAAAGTAAAATTATAAAGAAAAAGTTGCTGTATTGTTATGTCAAATTAATGGCAGTGTCTCGTAGAATTTGCATTCTTGCCTTCTATGACTGAATTAGCTGTATCCACGTAGACACTGTATATTTTTTTTGGTGTAAAATATATTGTATTTTTTTTTCTTTTGGTGAGATGTTATATATCTTTTCAATTATACAAGTCCCACGGATCCAGTAGGGCACTAGAAAAAAAAAAAGGGTATACATGGACCTAAGAAGTCCCACTAGTAAGAAAATCTCTTAACTTCGAGTAAAGGGCAAGCACCATTGTACCAAACCCACGTAGTTAATTCATAGGAACATATATATTTATATTTGTTGGGAGGCCCCTACACACTGCTTTCTTGTGTCAAGTAAAATCAATCTAAAAGGAAATCTGCAAAATCGGTTCTTTCTTGTGGCCAGTTCTTTTCTATGCTTGTTAGATATACACACTTTGCAACTAAAGAAAATAAAAGGCAAGATATATTGAGTTCAGACAAGAATTTACTCGGGGAACCTTTAACCACAAATTCTAGAAATCATATGCGGTCCTTCGACAATCCTTTAACTCTGCGACAAAAGTACACATTTGTAGGAATTGAAGGGTGAGCACGCATAGATATTCTACCTCGTCTACATGAACTCAATTGTAGTCATCTCCACGCTCATCTACAACACGTACACACACTTAAACACGCATAAAAGTTGATCGCTACCATCTTTTCTGCGTACAATTGTTGTCGACATTGGAATAATATCTACTCTTTTTATAATTGGAATAATATCTACTTATGTTCAGATAATTCAGCTCCGAAACTAGTAAGTGTAATGAGTCTTTTTTTTTTTTTCCTTTTCATCGCAAGATAGACGAGGCCCAAACCTAGGCGGAAGCCTAAAGAAAAGAAGCACTAAACGAAGAAAATTTATGAAATACCCAATAATATTACCAAAGAGAAGTTCCATATGTTAGTAGGAGAAAGAGTAAATTCTGATTTAAGGTGTTGATTACGAATCATAATATTGAAAGGATAAAAGTTTGGTACAGTGACATAATATTTTGTTGGGATCAAGAGGTTTTGCATTTGTCCCTCACTGATGAAGTTGGGATCCGAGCTTCAGGTCTTGACGGTCTTCATGATCCGAGCTACACGAACAATCTCTCCACGCTAAACCTGCACAAAGGGAGATTGAGGGTGTTCCTTGATGCTTAAGTAAGCTCAATCTAGGGTTTGTGAGTGAGCCATTTATCGTAAATAACATGCCTGATCATGCTTATACAAGAGGAGGATATTTCCCGAGATACAAGGATTCTACTATATTGTAGAGATATTTACCATATTTACCTCAACTTGATTAAGGAAAATTGGCAATAACCTTTAATTAGGGCAACTTGTCCCACAGATGGGCCCAATTGAGTATTGGGCTTAAAAATTACAGATTTAGCATATGGGCTCGGATCCGGGTTGCTTGGCCTAGAGTCCATCATTTGCCCTTTGTTTGATTCCTGAATTATTCAAGGAGCAAACACTTAGTCGACACGTGGCCTCTGTAGAATGGTTGCTAGGCGAGCGCACGAATTGAAGTGGGGCATGGCTACATGGCATGCTCTCACCCACCGATAAACCCCACATAAAGCACAAGGTTCTTGTCCTTTGTCCATTAGATGCTTCCATCGAATGGCACCTGTCCAGTGACGTCGGCAATTTCTTTATCTTCCCCATTTGCCTTATCCTCATGGGGACTTAGACTTAATTATTATCCTTAGTGTACTTGCACTTTGAATTTCCTACCTTGCTTTGCCCTTCTTGTCCTTCCCAAACCATTTATGTAGATCCAAGCTTTCTCTCTTTAGCATCGATCCCTCTGCGGCTCCACCTTCCTACATTTAGGCATCCAGTCGCCGGCGCAATGATTGAAAGGTCCTCATCATATGCCAAAGGTAAGGGCATTTCTTCATCCCATGCCTTTACTGCAAAAATCTGACTAGAGTGAGTGAGGCTTGTCGCACACGATTAGCTAGTCGCTTTTACTTTTGACTTAGAGTGACTTGCTTAGCAAAGGCTAAGTGACTGAGGTCCTTAGCAAAAGCTAAGCAACTGAGGTCCTTAGCGAAGGCTAAGCAACTTCGATTAGAAATGCAACCTTGCGAAGGCAAGTTGACTTGCTTAGCAATGGCTAAGCAACTGAATTCTTTTACGAAGGCTAAGCGACTTAAATGAAAAGGTGACCTTGTGAAGGCAAGTCGACTTGCTTAGCAAAGGCTAAGCGACTGAAATGAAAAGGCGACCTTGCGAAGGCAAGTTGACTTGCTTAGCAAAGGCTAAGATACTGAAGTCCTTAGCGAAGGCTAAGATACTAAAATGAAAAGGCGACCTTGCGAATGCAAGTTGATTTTCTTAGCGAAGGCTAAGCGACTGAAATGAAAAGGCGACCTTGCGAATGTAAGTTGACTCGCTTAGCAAGGCTAAGCGAGTAAAGCACTTAGCTAAGGTTAAGAGCGCATTCTTGGTAGCGACGACTACTGCTTGTTATAGGGCCTTTGTTAGTGTTGCCCCCTAATGCATGGGGATAAGAACCAACACGAAAAAACAAAACTGATCGATTGAAAATGGAAAAGCTATTCCATCAAATGCAAGAAAATATGAGTTTGTGTAGCCTATTTGGCTCACTTAAATCACAAATTAAATGTCAATAGTCAAACCCATGTGCTAGAAGGGAAACCTAAATTCTAAATGTAAACTTGACCTCGAGCGATTCTTCATCATGAGACCTGGAGCGACCTCTGTGCTTGTGGCTTCTCTCAGGAGATGATGGCTTCAATTCCCAAGTGGGGTTGCTCGGGCTTTTCGACCGCGGTGGGCTAGATGATCGTTTTACAGAATTTCCCTAGAAAAAGTTTTTGAGATGTCCAGCTTAAATTAACCTCTCAATATCTGCTTTGAGGATGTTGTAATCTTATGTATGGTGTCCTCGTGCTCGATGATATTTGCAGCAGTTCTCAGGTTCTTTCCCCAGCTCGCCCCATTTATTTTTAACCTTCGGGTGTCGTGCCAAACCCAATCTTTCGACTTCGTTGAGCACTATCACTCTAGGGACGTTAAGCGGACTATATTTCTCGAACTCCTTTATAGGTCCTTCTTGCTTTTTTAGTTTGAGGGTGCTTGTGTTTGTCATCGGACTTCTCCTTAACCTTACTGAGCTTAGTGAGAGACTCCTCTGCTTGCATGTATTTCTAAGTGATTGCAGTCATCTGTGTGAAGTCTTCGGGGGCAGATGTCAGCAGGGCCTTAATCAAGTCTTCATTACGGAGACCTTTCCAGAAAGCAGATATCATCTCGACTTGCGCCAACCCCTCTATCTAAGTAGCTTCCTTGAGAAAGCGACTATACTAGTCACGAAGGATTTCCTTTTCCTCTTACTCAATGTTAAATATCTCCAACTTACTCTTCCTCACTTTCCTTGTCCCAACGAATCTCTAGAGAAAAAGTTTCTTCAGCTGCTTGAAATTATGTATGCTTCCGGGAGCGAGCGAGTGAAATGAGGTGCTTGCAATCCCTTTTAATGTTGCAGGGAAAAGCAAGCACTTGATCTCATCAGTTGCAATCCTTCCCAAGAGTGAGATGGTGTCATTCCTCACATGTTTCATAGGTTTGGCTTTGTTGTCAAAATGAGTGATATTGGGGACATTAAACTTCCTCGGAATAGATGCCTCCCTTACCGCAGGAGTGAAAGGAGAGTCATTATTCTCGTCCAACGTCGATAATCCTTTACTTTCTCTCGACTGCCTGAAGCGAGCGCATCACTTGTTCTTGCACCATTCTCTCCACATCTTCAGCAGTAATGATGGTCGCTATAGTTGCTCTAGTCGCTTTTCGGTTACCAGTCGCTCCTCGGTTGCTAGTCGCTCCAGTCGCTCCTCAGTTGCTAGTCGCTCCAGTCGCTATCACTTGTAGAGATATTTACCAAATTTGCCTCAACTTGATTAAGGAAAATAGGCGATAAACCTTTAATTAGGGCAACTTGCCCATAGATGGGCCCAATTAATTATCGGGCTTAAGGAATGCATATTTAGCATCTCGGCTTAGATCTGGGTCGTTGGGCCCGGAGTCCATCACTCACCAATTGAACTTCTTGCGCTCTCATATTTCCCTTTTCTCCATCTATCCCTCTTCTATCGATTCTCTTTAATATTACGAGTCTACTTCATAATCCAAAAGGAAAAGTCATAATACTCATTGTCAGATATATGTATATATATATATATATATATGTGTATATATATTTAGCCCATTGTCCGACATGGTTTACCAATTCTTAGCCTATAAATGTGTCGACTCACATTCGTGGGTTTAGACGCTGGAATTAAATATTCAAGCTTAAAAGAGGTGGAAATGACTAATATTGATCAAGAGATTCTAGGTTTTATACCTAATGAGACTATTCGTACATTTTATTAAGTATTGAAATTTATATTTCATTGTATTAGATCCACATGCCTTCTTTGTAACTGGAAAAAAAAAAGTTGATCGAGTTTATCACAAAAGCCAAACATTTTAGATGTAAATGCAAATCATGTGTACTTATTCTTGGCTAATCCATCTCTACATGGTTGCCCATTTTAGACATGGCTTGAATTAGTGTAAATAGCATCAAATGTCACAGTTTTTTTTTTTTGCCTTTTCACCACACGTCATAAAATGAAATAATTTCACCATATATCAATTTTTTATTTTATTTTTTTCATAGTAAGTCATTCCATCAACATTCCGTAAAAAATTGGACGGAATGCTAACGTGGCTCAATTTGGACAAACCTTGCATAGCTGGACGTACAGGTCACTTGAACGGGACCCACATGCCATCACCTTCTTCTATTATCCTATGCCATTCTCCATCATCACGTCACCATCACCATCATCATCACGATCTCTTCTTTCTTCTCTCCATCTTCTTCTTCTTCCCGCTGTCCTTTGGCTCCCCTTACACAGTTTTAGAGAGCACACAAACACACAGTCACAAAGATATTCACGCACATATAAAGACCTTTTCTTCTTCTTCCTCTTTTTCCTACACCATCACCATCTTTCTTTTCTTCCGTTTAAGTCACCAACACCATTGTCTCTTCCTCAACTCCTTCACTCCCTCTTATACCTCCTTTGATGTCGTGAGTGCACCTCTTTAAGCTCTTTCTTTCCCCTTCTCTACCTCCTTCCACCTTCATCAGCTTCATTCATCACTTCCTCTTTGCATCATATATCTCCACCATCATTTCATACCATGACCATCACCCCATGATCATTTTTAGCTCATTCCTCTCAAGCCCATGGCCACTACTCAATCATCATGATCCTTTCATCTTCCTTAGCTCCCTCACTCCCTCTTCCACCTCCTTTGCTGCCATGGCTGCACCCCTTAAGCTCTTTCATTCCCTTTCTCTGCCTTCTTCCACCTTCATTAGCTCTATCCCTTCCTATACCTCATCTCTTCTCTTTTTTTCCTCAATTGTTGCGTGCCCAGCTCCTTCCTTTCCTCCTCCTTACTGAGCTGCTATTGTGTTGTCACTCCTCCTTCCCTATTTGTTGCTGCTCATCCATTGAATTGGTACTGCTTTGCAGTTGCTGCCTTCCCCTGTTTGTTGTCGAGCTGTCGTTCACCTTGGGTTCCTCGAGCTGCCACCGTGGTTGTGTGTTATCTATGGCTATCTAAAGGGAGTCGAGGGAGAGTAGGAGGAGGAAGAAGAAGAAGAAGAAGAAAAAGGAGATAAGAAAGAGGAGATCGTGATGATGATAGTGATGGTAGTGTGAGGATGGAGAATGGCAGATGATGAAAGAAGAGATGATGGAATGTGGGTCTTACTCATGTGACATGTGCGTCCAGCTGTGCAAGGTTTGTCCCAAAATCGAGCCACGTCAATATTCTGTCTAATTTTTGACGGAATATTGACGGAACGACACACGGTGAAAAAGATTAAAAAAAAATTGTGACATCTGATGAAATTATTTCATTTTATGACATGCCGTGAAAAAACAAAAAAAATTGTGACGTATGGTGTTATTTACCCTTTGAATTATTGCTCACATGGCATTAAATTGAGAGAAACGGTAAACAATCATATATATTTCGGTCACAATGAGTCTTATAAATCTAGGTTATGATTATAATGAGAAATAAAAAGATATGAGAAAAGAAAATCTCATGATTGACAAGAAGCAAATTCCAGAAGCTCAGAGTTATAGGTCGATGGTGAGTGATCCTACATTGATAAATTAAACACTATGTTCTCACTCAAATCTTTTTTTCTTTTAGTGTGTGGAAATATGAGATGTCCTTAATTTATCAATTAAAATAATTGTTCCTTTTTCCAGCTCTTTAGCTGGGAAGACGATTCACTCTGAATTTTATTAGTTGTCCTTTCTTGCTGCAAGTTACAAAGAGATGTGTCGAACAAGCTGATCCGGAAGCCTACTACATATGGTGTTTTTTGGTAAAATCTGCTCGAAGAACCTTCGATACTGCATCTGTTATTGCCCCTGGTGCTTCTTATTCAATTGTTTGGCAAGGTTTAACTCCTCCAAAACTTGAGTTCTTTGTGTGGATGGCTTTCCAAAGGAAAATCAACACAAAAGAGGTTTTACTAAAAAAGAAGTTTTACTGAAAAAGGTCTTCTCGCCTTGGATCAGGTTGGTTTCTCCTTTTTTAGTCGCCCTTCTAGAGATGTTAATCATTTATTTCTGTTCTGTGAATTCTCATAGAATATATGGGGTTCGTTGTTGTCTTAGTGGGGGTAGTTCTTGGTGTGTTTCGAGCAATCTCTTGCCTTTCTTTCATCAGTGGTCACTTTTAGTTACAGGGAAGTTTCAAAAGAAATTATGGAATACTTTATTCTTTGCAGTAATTTGCTTAATTTGGTTGACAAGAAATGATTCGATCTTCAGCAGCAATGTGTTATCTAATTGAAGTCATTTTCCTTCGATTATCAACTTGGATGAAGGCCATATGTGAAGACTTTTCGTACTCTGCGGTGGATTTATTTCATTCTTTAGATGTTATTCGTAAATGGACGAATTTGAGAAGATCTAATTAATCTCTTGGGTAGTTCCTCCTTCGGGGAAGCTAAAATGGAACAATGATGGCTCTTCAGTCGAGACGCCGGGACCCTCAGGAATTGGAGATGTACTTCGTGATTCAGCGGGTAACTTTATCTACCTCTTTGCTACTCCATCTGGTATCATAGAGTCCAACCTTGCTAAGTTGCTTGCTTTAAGAAATGCTCTCTAACTAATTGCCTACTATCCAAATTTATTGGTTCCTCTCTAATTATTGAATCTGATTTACTAAATATAATTGGATGGATTAATAAGAGCGTTGGCTTTCCTCAGAAATACAAGGAAATTTTCACGGACATCCATCTCTCAGCTTTACATTTCAGCTCCGTCAGGTATCAATATTATCCTGGAGAGGAATATTTAATCACGAACTGATTTCCTAAATTTGGAATCAGCAGAGCTCAAAAATTTATAGTTTGGATGTAGTTTTCATCTCTTTTCCCTTTTTATTCGGTGTGAACCATGGTATCCAAAAGTTCAATAGATTCTCTACTAATCCAGTCGAGTTGGATCGACTCACTAAGGGGTGAAGCTCTCTCAGCGTAGATTTTCTACATTTACAAGGAGACTAAGAATTATGGAAGACATTGCTTTTACAATATCGGGAATTAAGCATCAAAGGTTACTCCCTTACCAACAAGTGTATCTCTTAGGATTCGAACTAGTGCTCTTTTCCTAGGGTTTAAGGTTGCTTATCACTTCAACCAACAACTTATTAGTCTCTTTTCCCTTTTTTGTTCTATTTATGCTCTTCATATGTTTCTCTATCATCTATTACCTCCTCCGTATGTATCCGCTTGCGAACATTTGACCTCCACGTAGCTCGTGTTCCATTTATTGAAGGAATTCACTTGAGTTATAAAAAAGATATTTATGACTTCTTTTGAGGTGTGGCCCGAAGTCTGTAAGTACAGTTCCAAATGGAAGCGGAACATTGAGATTTTTTTGGCTCAGACATTGAGATATTTGACACTGAAAATGGCAACTCATAGTCTTATCTTCGCAGAGGATTAAGACGTAACACTTAATACATATATATTTTTTTATGAATCAATCAATAAAGCTCTATCAGAGAGTCTCATCACAACCGATAAAGATCAAAAAATCTATTTCATTATATAAAACTCCCATATAATAAAAAAATGACAAGCCCATAATTTCTTCACCCAAAAGAAGAAACCCGCGTGTATATATATATATATATATATATATATATATATATATATATATATATTATAACCGAAAAAATAAAGAAGAAACCCATAGGTTATTAATCATCAACACACACAAAAAAAATAAATAAATAAAGCACACAAAAACATAAATTCAAGTTTTATTTTGGATTAACTCAAATCCCAAAACCACAATAGTGTAGGAAAACCCAGGATATCGACTTAGTTTATGTTCTCATCCTCCACATGCAACTATACTAATACCAAAAGCTCGAACTCGGTGGCTGTACGTACAAATTGTTGTGCCAAGTAGCGATTGCTACCATCGTCCACGTAGCAGCATCTCAGTTTCCATACAAATATCAAAACGAACCCAGAGACAGCGATGCATGGGGGCAGTTGACACGGGCACGATGGAACCCACCTGAGCGGCTCACACATTGCCAGTTCTGGTTGCGCTATTGATACTAATGGCCATCACACATCGTGAGGGGCTCATGGGCACTGTCAGCTCGATCAAATTCTCTCTCTCTCTCTTACTGTGCGTGTGTGTTATCTGTCCGACAGGTTAAGCTTCTACTTCCCGACGAGAAACATGGCATTGATAGGAACCGTACACAACAGCAGCAGCAGCAGCAGAGCAGCATCCTTTCAAACTTTCGAGTTTCAATGTGCTCTGAGCAAAATATAGACACATATACATGGATCATATATTGAGATTGATGCACGCTGAGCTCTCCCCGTGACATCCACTCTAAAGTCGTAGGGTGTCTCGTGAGAGCTTCTGCAACGTGGAAGCTAGACACCCAGTCTTCCCCATTTATAGCAAAAATTTGAGGAATAATTTAATTAAAGAGACTCTTCAGTCTAATATAAAGATGTAAAAATTTAAATAAAAGGATATCGATACTTTAATTTATTAAAATCAAACTTAAAACCTTTTAATTTCTTGATGAGGACACGTGGTAATGTACTACCTTTCCCGTTTCCTTTTTTTATTTTCTTTCTTTTATCACTGAGGTGTATTTTCCGATCCTATGCATGTCTCCGTGTATGTTAATTGGAATTTTTTTTTCCTCTCAAGTACGATCATGTATGTGGATGGCCTCCAAAGCAAACATGAGATAGGTTTATAACCATTAACTGTTAGTTGATCCCAAGGAAAAAAAAAACTTGATTTAATCACTTAGAATGTCTTTGAGAGTTTTTTAGGAGGAGATACCGGTGATAGGAGAATCATCTTCCCTACCTATCTATATTGATCTCTATACATGATATAATTTAGACTCCTCCCATAAAAGTTCATGAGAGCTCTCCATTCGATTAATGAGGAGCTTTCATTCGTAGTCCTCAGTTCTGGACAATCAATCCTTGGCATCCCTATACATTAATATATATAATTAGATTTTTTTCACATTTTCATAATTAATTTTTTGCTGCATTTCCACGACGTATTTATATATTAGATAATTTCAAGGAGATTATTTATTTCAAATTTTTGTTATTATAAAATTCATAAATACTTTAATATCAATATAAAATAAAAACCGTAAAAAAGTTCACACAATGCACGAATTAGATGACTAGTTTTAGAGTATTTAGCAAGAGAGGGAAGAAAAAAAATGGATATGTAACCCAAAAAAGCAAAAGAAAAACAAGAAAATATATTGTAGAAGAGAGTTAATTAGATAGAAAGGAGTGAAAAATTACACATTAGTTTTCTAAAATTATCCAATTCAAAGAACTAAATTTTTCCTTAGGTTCGAGAAGAACTGAAAATTTTCTTATAATGGAGAAAGGGGTATATTATAATATAATTGCTGCAAATTAGAATTTAAAAAATTTGAATTTAATTCTCATCGATAAGATTCTCCTTGAACTACATTAGTCTATTGACGTTGTCTTCTGCTTAGAAGCAGAAGATTCTTTGTGATCTCTCATTTCCCATTTTATGTAAGGAGAAATGAAAAGTCACGGACTTAGAGGGAGAATAGTTCCTTTGCATTTACCTTCATTATGAAGTAATTTACTAATTTGTTTTTCTTTTCCCCTAGTCGATTACGAAGGAGGCGTGTGCAAATTACTTCACAATCAAAGTAAATGCAGAAAGACTATTCTCCCTCCAAATTCCTCCCTCTTCCTCCTATAATGGACAAAATAATTTTTCGCCTCCATCTCCCTCTTCCCAAGACACGTAAGAAACATCGAAAAGGAATTCTTCCTTGGAACTTGGGGACGATGACGAAAGGAGACGTATTCATACATACGTATGCAATTTCATGAAAAACTTTCATGCGACCAAGTGATCAATCAGTCAAATATTACCAATTTTACACGGAATAATAGTGACCGTAAGAGCCTAGTATCTGAAGTTCAAACCCATAATCACCACTGGCAATGATATATACAGTGACTTATGTTGATAATTATGAAGTACGAATTATAATCTCCTCCATGCATTGTTGCCCTTGTATAGCTTCTTCAAAAATATCAATTGCTATTTAGCAATATATATATATTGCTAAAATAATATCATCTCCCTTATTTGATAAATTTTTATACTTAAAATGAGTTGAAAGTGATGGCTCTTTTTAAGGGTCATTAATTTCTAAAAGGCAAAAAAAAAACTCAAGTATTCACTCTTTTCTAAATATAGTCAAAAAATATCTACCGAAAAAAAATGTCAAAAACGAAAATTGTTAGAAATTAAAGTATATACTCTCAAAGTTGTTTTTTTTTATAACCACTTCTAACTTCGTTAATTTTTCCATTAGAAAAATAATTTTTTATTTTAAATAACAAAAAATAATTTTAAAAATGCAAAAATGCAAATTTGAGAAAATTGAAAAGAAAAATAAAAAAAGGAAGATACTTGAAGAGGAACTAGGGGCAGTGGCAGGGCGCTCCTAAGTCTCCTGACAACATCATGCCCTTACTAGCCTAGCCTCTGCTTGCTCTACTTCTGTTATTGTGTATGTTTATCTTTTTATTTTTTTTCTAATGTCATAAATTCTTAATTTTATAAATAATTTAATGGAAAACGGATGAAAACAGGATAAAAAATCGAAAACTTAATGGAATCACGGAAATTTAACGGAAAACACATAGTTGGCAATAAACAAAACCATTTTGAAAGAATGTGCTTTTATTTCTAACAATTTTCAAAAAAGTACAGTATAGACTATTTTCTTTATGAAATTAACCCGTAGTTCCGCATAATCCTTGCTTCGAGTAGCAAATTATCTATTTCCATAATTTCACTTTGATAGCAATCAATTTTGTCACTTTTAAATGTGTTCTTAATTATGCTCTCATAATTTTATATATGACCCATTCGAAAATGTTTCTAAAAACATTTTTCACGTTTTGAAAAAGAAAATAAGTACATAAATAAATGTGCCTGGCAAGATATTCTCAATATTAATTTTTTAAAAAACACATACTAGAAATTGATGCTATGGTTTCTATAAACCATCTATTGTTCAGGGCCATTAAATAAAGCGGGCCTCAATGTCAATTATGAGCGGCACCATCCAAGCTAGCGACAATAAATGGCTGGGGTTAGTCCCTCGCCTATTAAGACCATAAACCCCACCGATATAGATATCACGAGACTGTCGCATCCGCTTTAGCCATATATACATATATATAATGTAAATTCATATATTATTTTTTTCTAAAAGTAATGTGCGTGCGTGTGTGTATATATATATATATATATATATATATATATAGAAAACTGTCTCTTCTAATAGGATTTCGGTTCAAAGGTAGGCGAAAGTGTCTTCTTAAATTAACTCTCAAAATATATCAACAAAATAGAAACGGCAAAGAATATTTATGGGTTATCAATATTCCTCGACTTAATTGCGCCCCGCTGCCCCCCCGGGCTGGGGCAGGCTAGTCTTCCTATGATAGGCGGGCCTTCACCAATATAAATGTCTTATAATCAAACTGGGCCGGGCTTGGGCCAGCTGAATAAAAGGTAATCAAGTCTACCAGTTTGATTGCCACCCGGTAAAAACGGTTGGTAAAGGGCGTACGATAAAAATAAATAAATTGAAGATAACATTTTTTTTCCTTTTCGAGAAAGTAATTGCTCATTGTTTCATTAATCAAATTCACCATCTTCTAGTATAAAAAAAAAAGAGTTTTTTTTTTGGGGTTGTTCAAAGTGGATTAGGCAAAGTGGTTTGATGCATGTTTCGGAAATAAGGTTTCGTATTCAAGATTTTGTGAAGGGAGAAAATCCATGTTTGGAAGAGGTTTATTATTTAGTATGTCGAAGCCACTCAAACTTGGAATAATCGAAGTCAATTATTTGGCGATACTACAGCAGTTGGTACCAAAAAATAATCACTAATGTTATTTCATTCTTGATCATCAGATTTTTTTATTTAAGATCTTAATCGTATACGCGTCTTAAATTCTTTTGGTTTAAAATTAACCCCTCATAGTTTGACTACCTATGTTTTCGGCCTCGTATCTTTTCATCGACTCCCGGTCTCACCCGTGAACAAGCCGAATTCGTTTTCTATTAAATCGAATCAAATTGCAGCGGTTCAAACAAATAAAAAATAATTTAATTACTTTAAAAAAAATAAAGAAACATTGTACATGGTCTTCTATTCCTCTTCTCCAATCAAACAAGAGACGATTAAACCCATCATACATTGTAAATCAAAGAAGCCATTTCTATTCCTCTTCTATTCCTCTTCTCCAATTAAACAAGAGACGATTAAACCCATCGGCTTCTTCGTCTTTTGTTAGGACAGAGGACGCAAAGAAGCCATTTTTATGCCCCTTCTCCCCTCTACTTGTACGGCTAATTTCTCACATTTTTTCTTCTTCTTCTTTTTTTTGGGGTTCTTTTTCCATTACTTTTAAGATTTTCAATTTTTGTGTCATATATATATACATATAGAGATATATATATATATATATATATATATTCCCATGAAACTCATTAAAGTAAATTCTAATCGGAACTGAGCTGAGTATTGCCCGGCTCGATGACTGACACTCAATTTGAACGACTTCTCTGGCAACTACTCAATATCAGATCAAGCAAATTTGAGAGCAACAAAAAGAATTTTAGGGAGTAACAATAACGATAATACTAATGGTGATAATTGGAAAGTGGAGCCACTTGCAATATCGATTTGTCTTCCTAGATCCAAATAACTGGAAAGTTCAATTCAGATGGGCCCTAGGTCGAGCAGGTATCTAGTCGAGAACAAAGTATCTCTAAGGGCACTCACTACTTTTTGAACCTTCGAGAATATTAGAGGGACAACGCAATATATATGTGTGCGCGTACAAGACAATTTCAACTCAAAGCCATAATAGAAAATTGAACCCAACATACGACCTCGAAGATCGTCTTCGAGCTCGAGATCGTCATCGATCGTCTTCTCTTGCTCTTCTCCAATCGAACAAGAGACGATTGAACCCAATAGACAACGTCGAAGACGATCATTACCACCTAGAGATCATCATTGATCGTCTTCGACTTAGAGATTGAATGATGGGGTTCAATTGTCCCTTGTTCAATTGGACAAGAGGAAGAGAAGACAATCTACAATATTTTTTTTTCTAAATTAATTAAATAATTTTTTATTTGATTGAACCGGTGCAATTCGATTCGGTTTAATACAAAACGAATCTGGCTCGTTCACGAACAAGACCGAGAGTCGACAAAAAGATATGTGGCAAAAAAAATGAATAGTCAAATTATAAAGGTTGAATTTTAAACTAAAATAATTTAATACACATGTTCGATCGGAACCTTAAATAAAGAGATCTAAGAACCAAGAATAAAATAACCGTAGCGATTTATTTTGGATACCAACTGCTGTAGCATTACCCGTCTATTATTAGGCTTCTGATTACAAATGGTGCGCATCCAAAACAAATCTCTTGCAATAATATATCTTGCCATGTGTTCCTTACTTTCAATTTCTAATTTCTTCCCCAAATTTTTTTTCCATTTTTTCGTTATCTTTTTAAAGTTGTTATTTTTATACGATTATGATATCTTTCTCTTTTTATACACTACTAAATTACTTTGCTTTTCTTCATCTTTCATCTATAGCCTTCAAAATAATTTCAACGAGATCATACCTTATTTAATTTGTAAAAGAGAAAAGAAGTTAAATTTAACTTTATTTTATTTTATTTTTCCTTAATTAAACAATATAATTATTACTTTTTTTATCTTTTTCTTCAATTTAGTAATACATTCTTTCAAATACTTTTTTCGTATCTATTATTACAATTATTTTTTTAATACTAAATTCCCTCAACTATTCATTACTTTTCCCTCAATTCAACAACACAATCATTACTTTTTTATCTTCTTCTTCAATTTTAATAATAAATTTTTCTCAATTATTTTTATTTTTATCCCGTGAAATCAAAGTAAATTAAATTAAATCAAACTCTATTAGGTTAACAAACACAACATTTATTTTTTTAGATTCATTTTTACTGTTTTATCGACAATATTTTTTGAATAAGGAGCAGAAAAACACTGATTATATTAAGATCAAAGATCAAGAGCAAGGAGCATAGGATGAGAAATTGCTTCAGTTGGTGCATCGGGTAATAAATAACTTAAATTACAAATTCCTCAGTAGAGAATCGTGACTCCCTAAAAATATTCTGAGAGCCTATTGACTTAAACACATCCTGATTGATGTATTAGCTTGCTTTGACCAAGAAATATTTACATTCATTTCAAATCCATATATTGCTGGTAAAACTTGTCCATTAACGATGTAGATATATAGTAGCATAAAAACATAAATCATATATGTATCGGATCTATATAGATCATATTTTTGAGTTGAAAATTATTATGTGACTGATTACTTAAGATCAGTGAACATACTAGATATATTTTTTAATTGTGGCATAATAATTTAGTTAGATCAAAATTGTCATTCTCACTAAATATATTGGCAAAAAAAAATGAAAAAGAAAGGCTACATATTGGCCAAAGAAACTTTTTCGATACGGCACATTTTGCCGCGGGCAACGTTCACACAAGAAAGTGAAATCAGATGGCAAAATCAAATTTATCCTCCTTTTTGCTTAACCTATATTCATCGCTAGAGCTGTAACAGCAAAAGCCTTATATTTACATTTTTTTTTTTTACTGTACTCCAGTCATGTCCATCGAAATCTAGCATCCACCTTACCCCGTGCTGCCCTTCGGCCTGGTCTCCGTCGACTGTCCTCCCACCATGTTGCCCTGCGCTTGTATTTGCCGACGTCCCTACCATCCAAAGACACACACTCGCTGCTGCATCATGCTTTTCGGCCACTCCCAGATGGCACCTATTCCCTTGGTCCTCTCTAAAGCATAAACTGACAAAAGTATGCTCCTTCTCGCTTCCTCTGCTCCTCTCTTCGTCCTCATTTTATTCAATATTCGTGCGCCTTCAAACTGTTAGTGAGAATGGATATTCAGTTAGGCTATGGTCATTCGGCACCCAGTTACCGAAATCGCCGCAAACAGGTACCCCCATTTTCCCTGTGCTTTATTGCTCCTGATGTTACGTGCCATTTCGTCTGCTGTTTGCTACAAAGGGACCTCTTAAGAGGGAAAATGGCATGTTTTCATGAGTCTTTACACATGGAACAGGAAATGGAATGGTTTTTAACTTTATTATGGTCATGCTTTTAAGAAAGGTCAATATGCTATTGAGATTTGATTTACTTCTAGCCATCACACTAAGATTTATAGACATATATGCGATATTCCGATTGAGTTTATATGATGGAATTATAGATCTGATTTGCACTTGACTTGGAAAAGAGTTTCTTTTTTTGATAAGTAAAAGAATGAAAAAGAAACTTATTATATTCATCTATCTACTGGGTGACCTTGTATTTAATTCTTAATATTGATTTCCCATAGATATCCACCATATATATAAGTTTTGTAAAATTTCAAAACCATTGCTGTTACGCCCAAAACGGAAAAAGTTTCAACTGTTTGCATCGTCAACAGAGTACGGATAAATTGATGATTAGTATTTCGTTCAAAATATAGCCCAATAAACCAAAGAGCTAACACAAAAAAAAAACCATGTATATTTTCTTTTCTGGCCATTGTGGCATTGCATTCATTGTTTATAGGGTTGACAATATTTCACACGATACGATAACACGACACGGAGTTAAACGGGTTTGGGTTGGACGTTTTTTATAATAGATCTAAATGGGTCCAACCTATTTAAACACGGTTAATAAGCGTGTCTTACCGGGTTGAACCTGTGTAACCCGATTATACATGATTAAACCTGTTTATTTAGACATGTTTAATCGTGTTACTATAATCGTGTAACCCGTTAATCCGTTTATGTATTTGGATTTATCAAAATATCCTTATGTAACTCTAAGTTCCTAAGTCCCTAACCTAATTTCCTTTCATTTCTTTCACCCAATCAAACACAGTATAACCGCACTTCTACTTCTCTACTACCTTCCCTTAGATCTCATCTGCGATTTGATTTCCTTCTTCTCATCCATCAATGGCGAAATTCTGCTTCTTCGCTCTCATTGTTCTCCTCTATGTGCACATCGCATTGTCCGCAAATCCGCCTCAGATCTCGCCCTCCCTTGCTCCTAAGCTCGCCGCCGACTCCACTCCCACCATCTCCCCTTCGAAGCCTATCGCTTCGCCGGCTCCCGCTCCTGCCAATGCGCCTCACTGCTCGATCTCATCCTCGCCGTCGCTGCCTCCCTGGAATGCGGCTCCCGCCTCTTCCCCATCCACATCCCCCTCCCCTCCATCTCAATCTCCGTGTTAACGTGTAAACATGTTGTGTTAATGTATTCGGGTAAACAAGTTAATCGAATAAACAAGTCGTGTTAATGTGTCCGGGTAACCGGGTTGTTCGGATAAACAAGTCGTGTTAACGTGTTTGGATAACGGTTATAATCGTGTCGTGTATACGTGTACCTATTATAAAACGTTTCGATAAACGGGTTTAAACGTGTCTAAACAGGTTGACATGGATATAAACGTGTCATGTACGGGTTTCCAAAACCTGACCCGTTTAATAATCGTATCGTGTACGAGTTATGACTTCGATGACACGAACCCGTTTAGACACGACACGTATAAATACGACACGACACGAATTGACACCCCTAATTATTTAGTGAACATAGAATAGAATTATTTGAGCGTGAGCCAATATTACCTATTATTCATTTAATCCAAATGTCCTATAATCAATTATAAATATGATTCCTCCTGATTAATTATTGAGTCCACACAAAAAATATCGTATTGCGAGCAATGAAAATTGAAGAAAGAGTTTGTAAAAGCAAAAGAATGCAGAGCCAGATTCTTCAGAAGTGAGCAGATCCTTTATTTTCTTGTGATTATTAGGGAATTTAAAAATCGAGAGGGGGAGTGCATTTCTCATCACCACATCCAATCTGTTTTTTGATTAGCCCGAACTAGATTTGATTTTGGGCTAATCTCATTCATTCTGTATATGTATTGAGAAAAGTAAATAAATTATATAAAGTGAACGTGATGACACGATTGCTTTCCCGTTCTCTTTGTTACTATATCAGGTTTTTCATCTCTTCATTTCTTTATTCTTCCTATATATTTTATATATCACGTGAAGTTGTCAATCGTTATGTTTTTTTTTAGAGAAACACATTGATAACTGGAAGTAGGATTAAAGTTAGGGGTGTGCACCGGTATCGGGTATACCCGGAACCGGTTGGAACCTACCCTAACGGGTAGGGTCCGGATAGCTCGTATTGAAAATAGGGTAGGTTCCAGGTATTAAAATTAGGAACCTGTAAAAATCGGTTCCGGTTCCGGTTCCTGCCTACAGGGTACCCGGAACCGGTTATTTATTAAAAAAAAAAGAGTAAAGAGCCAAGTTACTATATCCTTTAATGAATCAGAACAGACGCACTTTGTTGTGTGAGATTGTATTATTGATGTTCAATTTTGTTGATGGATTGATGAGACATATTATTATTTCATTGTTGTGGATTAATCTAAATTTTGTTGATATTCTATTTGGCGTGATTACTAATTATGTATGTGATATTTTCGATTTTATTTAACGAGAGAAAAAATTTTACAGGTTCCAACAGGGTACCCGGAACCTGTGGTATAATACAGGTTCCGGGTAGGTTCCGGTTCCATGATTCAACAGGGTAGGGTCCGGTTCCAAAATCTTGAAACCTGTCTCTTACAGGGTAGGATCCGGGTATTATGAAAAATACAGGGTACCCGGAACCGATCACCCTTAATTAAAGTGACCAGCCAATCAGTGCTTTAGGCCAAAACACATTGATTTTTTTTTCTTGACAAAAAAAAAAAGTTTTTAGCCCAGCATGATCACTCCCACCCACTTTCTTCATATAGTCGCTCATGATTTGTTCTTCCTCAAAAGTGCGGATTTGAGCTTTGTGGCGATTAGCAAATGTTCTCCTTACACTTATCTGACTCATTCTCCTTTACGGGGCCGTAGAAAGCAAATCATCGTGCCTAATCTTTTATGTGCAAGCCTTTATGATTATTTATGCATGGTCCTACGATCCTATAAATTTCCAATCTGAAATTGTTCTTTATTTAGCCACATTTACGAGGCAGATTCCACGTAGGTTTCCGGGTCCTAAATCATGGAACTGGTATATGTCTAATTCTATCTCTATATCCTATACTTGGAGTAGGTGAAAGTGTTGTGGGTAGAATTCAATTTTGCCATCCTACGCTTCGAGGAAGTGAGACTGGTATATTGTATATTTTATACTAGGATCTTATTTAAACAACGCATTTGATGCAGGCATGAGATATCGAAACAAATGGACGTACTAACGTTTACTCCTCAGGTGTGCTCATTCTTGAGCAATTTATGGAAGGCAAGAGCAAAGAAGTTTTCTTTTTGTTTGGTTTTTGTAGTTATTATTATTTTTGGTGTTCTAATTTACATACCGTCTGGTTCCCTATGGTGCAGAAAGTCTTGCTTGGATGTTAGTTGAGATGATTATATAATATAGGGTAAATTGCACTAGTGGTCCAAAATGTTTTACAAATGTTTCATTATGGTCCAAAAAGTTTTTTTCGCTACATGATGGTACAAAATGTTTCAAAGTTTTTTCATGATGGTACAAACCATCAACTCGAGCTTGAAGCCGTCAAGCCAACGCTGACGTGGCTACTACGTGTCACCTCCTTGCTGACGTGACCGAAAAATTTTAAATAATTCTAAAATTTAAAACTTTTAAAAGTAATTTTAAATTTTAAAAACTTTTAAAAATAATATTAAACTTTTAATTTAAAATTTAAAATAAGTTTTAATAGGAATTTTAAATTTTTATAAAATTATTTAAAATTATTTTTAAAAATAAAAAATTCTTTTTTAAAAATAAAAAAATTATTTTAAAAATTTTTAAGATTTTTAAATTTTAATTTTTTTAAAAATAATTTTTACTCTTTTTTGTATTTTTATTATCTTTTGTATTTAAAAAAAATTAAAATTTTAAAATTTTTTAAATAATAATTTTCAAATTTTCAAAATTTTAAAATATTTTTTTATTTTTTCAAAATTTTACTCTTTTTTGTATTTTTTAATTATTTTTTGTATTTTTTTGGACTTTTTAAAATTGTATTTTTTCTTAAATGACGTGGCGCACTATGATTGGTTTCACACGTAACAAAAGTGACACATAGGACGAGCCACGTCAGCAAAATGTTAACGGCGTTAGGGCCAATTGACGGTTTGTATCATTATGAAACAATTTTGAAATATTTTGTTCCATCATGTAACAAAAAAAACTTTTTGAACCATAATAAAATATTTATAAAATATTTTGGACCACCAGTGCAATTTAGCCTATAATATTTCTATTATGTTTTGTATACTTTTGCCTTTTCTTTACTTTAGAAGTTGTGTTGAAGAAAGATTTCAGAAAAGGATTCCTATGGCAATGCCGTCCATGCCCTTTAAATTATGAGAGTATATCGCCCCGATTCAATTTATATATTGAGGGTAGACTTCTCCAGCAACTGAATGTAGGTGCACTACTTTCTCCAAATTGCTAATCATTAGTTATGTTATATTTCACGAAGGTTATTTCTTACTTTCCCTTGGTGCAAATTGAATTCCTAATAATAATTTGATACTTTACAAATAGGGAAAACAAGTCTATTGCATCTTAAATTGTTGGCCCTTTTTTCTTGCAATAAGAAGAATTGGGGATATTAATTTTATTGTTATTACTCTCTTAATTTTTCTTTTTAAAGAATTTCTAAAATGTCCTTGTCCTTGCTTGTAGTGGACTTGAATTTTTATGTAGGTAACTTTCCTTTATCTGATCAATGTCAATATGTTCATTTCTAATGATGGATTTTTTTTTTTGGGTTTATACCCTGGTATTCTCGACTAATTCAGTCAAGTCGGGTCGTCTGACTCGTTCCATTAAAAGATAAGACTCTGCCAGTGTGAATTTTCTTCATTCATAATACTTGAACTCGAGTACTTATTTAAGAGGAACAACTGTCAAATTGCTTAAACCAATTTACGTTGATAATGCTGAATATAGTTTTGCTTCGTCCTTCGACAACATAAAAAGAAAGGGAAACCATTCATTATGTTTTGATACCCGTTCTGTAGTCCATGCAACACTATCAATCTAGACAATCTGTTTCACTTCGGTTGCAATTTGGTCCCATTCTCATATATCAGTCAGACTGTAAGAGAGGGGAGGGGGGGAAGGGGGATGAAGCTGGGTCGAACACAAGGGGCGGCGATGGTCCCCCTATTCCGGCTACCACCACCATAATCGAGGTCGTGGGCGACGTCAGAGATTACCGGTGACCTCACCTAAGCAGTGGTGACTAGGATCGAGGGCACCGCTGCTCGGGAATCGAGGCTCGACCCCTCTCAAATCGAAGATAGAGACGGGGTATCGAACTTCAATTTTCCGAGTGAGTTGCCCTGATCTCGCCTACCACCGCTCAGGAGAGGTCATCGACGACCTCAATTACGACGGTGGTGGCCGGAATCGAGGGCCACCACTGCCCCTCCCTCAATTCCGATTTTTTTTAATTTTTTAAATTTAATTTTAAAAAAATAAAATAAGATATGGGCAAAAGTGAAAAGAAGTTAAAGTTGTGGATATTTATCTAAATATAATTTCAATCATCTTACTTTTCACCCAACCAAGTACTTTTTACTTAATCAATTAAGTATTTATTCTATTTAGATCCTAAATTTACAGCACTTAAAATTAAGTCCAAACAAACACAAACTCGTTCTGGGATCTCCACTATGTTGTTATATTGCTTTTGATTAAATAATTATTTTCCAATACCACTGGCAATTTCAAAATCTAGCTTAAGATTGATTATTTTCAAAAGAAAAAAAAATTGTGTTGCATATAAAATCAAGCATGTTCTACTAAGAAATGAGGACGCACCTAAGATTCGTTTTTCTATTTACAACCAATATCAATTATATGGTAATTAACTAAACAAAACATTACAAATGCATAGTAAATAAATCATGTATGTATAATGTGCCATACGAAATGTGTAACTTATATTATATTACATGCTTGAATTAATATGAGAATTATATATAATTAATACATGACGTGCAACGCACATGCGGTAACACTAGTTTCTCTAAAAAATGTAAGATTTAGTTGGATTTCATATCGGGCCGAAATCAACAAGATCTAGCTAAAATTCAATTCATTTGGAACTAACAACCTTAATTTATGAATTTTAATCTATTTAAAAATACATTCCAACGATCAAATTGAAATGAACTGAATTGAAAATCATTTATTGGGAGAATTGAGTCCGAATAAGGAATAAAAGAAGATGGCTGAGAGACCAAAAGCGAGAGTGGTTGGTTGAGGCCCTAATTAACGAGGCCGTGTGCCTAATCTTGGGCCAAATTATGAGCCCAGTAAGGTCACCATAGAGCGGAATCTGGCCCAATAACTCGCGATGCCTAGAGAAAGGGGTTCAGATTTTAGAGAGGTGCACTCATTCTTGATTCAAAATCAAGGATCGTAAGTTTAGATTCTCACTAGTCAAATTTCCCTTGTCCCTTTTATAGGCTGATTCGAGGTTAGCTCGATTCGGAACCTCTTCCTGAAACCCGACCACTCTTGACTGCATGAAACTGTGCTGGGAGATAAGGACGATCGAAACTGGATATCTTCCATGACGCCAACATCGTTGCGTATGCAACACCGAGTTTAGTGATTTTACGAACTTTGACAGTTTTCCTGTGGAAGTAGCCCCCTGTTGCTCATTGGGTCCTCTTGAATAAGGAGGGGACATCACGTATTGTTCGGATCTTTGACTAACTCAAGCCTTCTTTTTTCTTTCTGCGGAAGGGGGGATAAAAATTAGATTAGATTAAATATAGTTGGTGGGGGTGTGATGGGGGTGCGCGCGGAATTTCAGCAGTCAGAAGGCTAAAAGTGAAGACATGCTTTATGTGCATTACAAGCTTATATAAATAAATATAAGTAAATATATATCGCACCAACTTTTTTTTTTTAAAACTTAAACGTATATATAAATATACATATACATTTTGCTGAAAGGGTTTAGTCAACGTTTAAGAATCCCAACAAAAACGGATACAAGGAGAAAATGTCTGATTGAAAATTACAAGAGTTGAAATAAACGGTTTATCTGTCGAGCAAATTACAATAGGAAAAAAAATCGGAGAGCTGATACAATTGTAGTTTGCTATTTTGAAACCGTTATCACCTGCCACTATTTGTTAACGGTATTTCATCATGGACCCTTATGATAATCGAGAAGGAGGACATCCTAAACCCACTATAAAATTCTACTCCATAATGAAGCAGGGTAGCTAGGGTGTCCGAGATTGATATTTGAGTGCAAGATCCCACAAACAATCACAGCCATCGAACAAAATCGATCTACCTAATCCTTAACAACCCAATCCCTAAGGCCGCGTTTGAATGTCAGGATAGGATAGGAAATAGAGGGACGAAAAGATAGGATTTTAATCTTAAGGATAACTTTAATCTTAATCTTATATTTGGAGCAAACTAGGATGTCTCAACTGGATATAGCCATACAATGACCGATATGCCCTCAATTTGATTATGCATCATTAAGGATAAAACACACCGAGCAAAAGAAAAAAAATAAAAATAAGGATAATACTTGTGTATGATTTGTCCATGTTTTTATTTTTTTATTTTCTTAAAATATTTTTAGAAAAACTGAAAAAAGAAAAAGGGAAAAATAAAAAGAAAAGAGATGACCGACAAACACGTGTATGATTTGTCCCTAAAACCCAAAATACATGTGTATGATTTGTCCCTATTTTTCTTTTCTTTTTCTTTTAATTTCTCAAAATATTTTTTTGAAAAATTGAAAAAAGAGGGAAAAAAAAGAAAAAAAGAGAGATGGCCGAACCATCGGGATCAGAAGGAGGGAGGTGGGGCTCGAGCCCAGCCACCAAGGCTTCGATTGAGCTCGCTAGCGGTCCCATATACCGCTGATGTGCTCAATGTTAGAGCTGGTAGGCGGAACCAAGCACCAGCTACTATCTCCCAGCAAGCTCTCTATCGCCGGGAGACTCTTGACTATTAGGGCTCTATTTAGACCACCAGCTCTTTGATCGAGCTTGCTGGCGGAACTTGGTGTCGCAAGCGAGCTCAATTGGAGCGCTAGTGGCCAGGCAAAAGCCACACCTCCCTCCCACTAATGGGACTTCCCTCTGACGACAGATTTGGAAAATTGAATCATAGCATTTTTGTCTTTTTACTATAAACACAATTCTAGTTCGGGCCCAACCTACCCCTGCCCCGGCTTTGGGCCTTAAGGAGTAATCTCATTTAATCCTTCCCGATTTCTCATCCTAGATGTCACCAAACACAAGATAAGGATTTAAGAAATCCTATTCGATGTTATTTTCGGTCGTCCAAACACACTATAAGTGATCAAACCAAGGAAGACCAAAGTCTCTATTGTGATAAGATGCATGTAACGCGAGATGACATAATAAAGAAAATAAGATCAGACACTGGATATGCATGGTAAAACCCTTCTCAATGAGAAGGTGAAAACGTCCACGGTGCATAGCAAGAGAATCCACTAGATAGTGAACCAAAGATTACAACCCTCAAATATATGTCTCTTCCCAGCCCACGTTACAAACCTCATATCGAAAAGAGTCTAGCTTGATTTCTCAAACTTTCTCACTCTAATACCCTAGAGTTAAAGAGAAATTTCTCCGAAATAACTCCATAAGGATTCACTATCACTATCCCCGTGATACAAAACTCTCTCAACTAGTCCCCCGAGGGGTTAGGATTTCACAGCAACAAATGCTTATTTTACAAGCCGTATAAGACCCCATTTATAATATCCAAAAGATATATCCTTAAGATATCATAATATCTCCCCAAGGATATTTCCCCTTTTTGAATATATTCTGAGATTACAAGATATCTCGAAATATAGGACATAATATTTCTTCTAATTTCTTCCTCATTTACTAGGTATTCGAAATTGCGGTTTAATGTAAGACATACTCAACAATTCTTTACCTCAACTTGCATTTAGCTAGCATCACAACAACCAATCTTCTCGCTGTTACAACTTTTTCTTTTGTTGGATCTACGAGTCTCCGAGTCTCCACCTTGAACCGTATTCGACTCAGCGCGCTTCAACACATCTATGCGCTTATTGCTCTACTACAACTCCCAAGGGCTCCACCTCATTTGTCATTACTCGTGCCACAGCCGTCGGGGCTTCTCCTCTTAGTGCTCCATCAAGGCCAGACTGCACCAGTAATACCTTCAACTCGTTCTGCACAATCTACTGCCGCTCGATCCGTCAACCTTCTTAACCTCAAATCTCGGAACTAACATCTTCAAGATCTAATTCCAGCACTTGGGCTCTGATACCAATTGTTATAACAAGATGCATGTAACACGAGATGAGATAACAGAGAAAATAAGATCGAACACTGAATATACGTGGTAAAACCCCTTCCAACAAGAAAGAGAAAATGTCCACGACGCAAAGTAAGAGAATTCACTAAATAGTGAACCGGAAATTACTGCCCTGAGAGATAACTCTCATCCCATCTCCCGTTACAAACCTCACACCAAGAAGAGTCTAACTCGATCTTTCAATTCTCTCCAACTTTTTTACTCTAATATCCTAGTATTACATAGAAATTTCCCCGAGAGAACTCCAAGAAGATCCACCCCACTATCCCCATGATACAAGGCTCTTTCAAATGTCCCCTGAGAGGCCGAGGTTTCACAACAATTGAGACTTATTTTACAAGCCGTACAAGACCCTATTTATAATATCTGAAACATATATTCTAAAGATATCATAATATTTCTTCAAAGATATTTATCCTTTTAAACATATTCTGAGGTTACAAAATATCCCGAAATATAGGAAATAATATTTCTCTCGATTTCTTCCTCGTTTACATGGTCTTTGAGATTGTGGCTAATGCAAGACACACCAAACAGTCTCCTTGATCGCTTCAGACCTGTGACCATAGAAGAAGAGCTGAGATCTGCAAAAACCAACAAAAAGGAGCAAAAGCCACAAAAGATCGATTTTTGTATGCGGGAGGTAGAACTATTATTGTCGCGATTAAGTGTCGTGGTGGGTAAGGATACTATCATGGGAAGGAGACGGGGAGGCCGAGATAAGAATCCGTTCCCGGAGGGAATAGGGAAAAAGCCGATCAGTCAGGGAGGTTGGGTCAGAGGAGGTCGTAGCCACTGTGCCATTGTTGCCGCCACCGGTACAGGTTAGTACAATGCAGATCAGGGACGCTGGCCGCCTGTCTGGCCTGATCATGGCCAGTCGGGGTACAAGGTTGCCACCACCATGACTGTCTCACCATTATCCCCATGTGCACCCCACTCACCATCCTAGATCTGAGTGGAAAGGGAGAGGGCGTGACCATCGGAGGGGAAGAGGAGACCACCACCGCACGAACCTTAGCAAAGAAGTAGAAAAGGAAGGGGGGAGGCCCATACGCCCTCTGAGACTCCATCAACACAGTCTCCACCACGGATCGTGGGCGCAGACTTCGAAGATGGCATGGAGGAAATACTCTCAGCCACGAGAACAACCCGATAATGGAGGAGCTTCGGGCCTAACCGGAATAGAGGGAACCACAACGATCTCAGCCCCAAATTCGACCAAAGAGAAGGCGATTTGGTCCCCACAAGTCAGCCGATACGATACCATCGCCATCACTTTCTACTACGCCTCCATACTCTATAGAAGAGGAAAAGGGAGGAGAATAGAAGAGAAGGGAGAGGGAAGAAGGAAATCACCATTGCCAGGAGGGAGAGGACAACCTCAGCTTTCCATTGGTGGCGGTATCGATGCCCGACGCGCTCGGCCCGTGCCAGACGTGCCGGTAAAAAGGTCGGGTCCTAGGGTTTTACTATTGGGGGCTTAGCTTTTGCAAAGAGAGAAGAAAGAGAGGGCCTGAGGTGATAAGGCAGGAGCCTTTTGATACTTTTAGAATATACATATGTGTTTACATATATATATATATATATATATATATACTATTTTAAATACTAGAAAGACGATTGTGCATAATGTGCCTTATAAATAAAAGCATTTTAATTTAATTCAGGAACAAATTATGTATCTACATTTATATATGTAGTTTTGATCATTGTTATCAGAGTTGGATCAAACCGACCGATTCGACCGATCGGACCGAAAATCGACCCTATGTCCGGTCCAGTCTGCTTAAAAACCCAAATTGCAAATTTGAACTGGCAGTCCCATTGAACCAACCGATTTTTGAGCAAAATTCCATTGAACTAGCCTGTTCTATGGGTTTTATGTTGATAATCCTAAATCCCGAATCTGCCCTCATCTTCATCCCCCTCTTCACCTTTCACCATTCACCATTCACCATTCACCATCACCTGCACACATCGCCAGCAGACACAACCGTCACTGCCGACAGCCACCCACCACCATCGTCTACCACTGTTGTCGCTGTTCTTCTCACGCCATCGTCAACGCCCTAATTTTTTCTTGTTCTTCTTTGTCACCTCTTTCCAATCGAGGCACGGAGCTTCGAACGAAAACTCCGAGCTTCGAGATCGAAGTATAGAGGCTTTAACCGAAGCCTTTATTCCTCGAATCAAAGCATAGAGCCTTCATCGAAGGCTTTGTGCTTCGATTTCAAGGCTCAAAGGCTTCAATCGAAGCTTCAAGGCTCAAAGGCCGATTTTGATGCTCGGAGGCTTCAATCTGAGCCTTCGGGAGAAGAGGAGGAAGAAGAATGACGGTGAAGGCCCCTCGCTGCCTCGAATCAAAGCGTAGAGCCTTCATCGAAGGCTTTATGCTTCGATTTCGAGGCTCGGAGGCTTCAATCGAAGCTTCAAGGCTCAGAGGTTGATTTCGAAGCTTAGAGGCTTCAATCTGAGCCTAGGGGAGAAGAGGAGGAAGAAGAATGATGGTGAAGGCTCCTCTCTACCTCGCATCAAAGCGTAGAGCCTTCATCGAAGGCTTTGTGCTTCGATTTCGAGGCTTGGAGGCTTCAATCGAAGCTTCAAGGCTCAGAGGCCGATTTTGAAGCTCAAAGGCTTTAGAGCCTTGGGGAGACTTTGAGGAAGAAGAATGACGATGATTGAGGTGTGCAATTGGGGTGGATATTTTTTAAAATTATTTATTTTATTTTAATTAAACGTGCGGTCTGACCTATCGAACTCCCGGTTGGACCTATAAACCCATAAACTTGTATTCCTTTCGGTTCATCATCCGGTCCGGTTCTGATAACACTGATTTTGATTATGGTTACTTTTTAACTATAGAATTTAAAGTAATTTTTTATTAGAAATTAAATTAATAAAAAGTATAAACACTGATGAAAGTATCATATAATAAAAGAAATTGTGAGTTCTTCTAATTATGCAATCACTTTTCTTTTAATTTTTCTGAAAAATAGGCGATAATATGTGAATTATCTTTATAATAGTAAAGTTAAATTATAAAATATAAATGGATATTTCCGATATCAGAAATTCATTAGAACTAATGACTCTGCTCCCAATCGAAATCCATTGCGTGTAATTGTATGTTAGAAAGAAGGGGGCATGATGCATACGTTAAACTCATTGGCATCAACTTCAAAATTTATGCCTCTGTCATGCCAAAAATGTCCTACTTACGTCCACGTGATGCATACAAATTGATAGTGATAGAATAATGTATTTTTTTGGATCACATACTAAAATATGGGAAACTGTGTTTTTATTGGCCAGGGCGAAATGTTTTTAAATATACATATTTTTTTGGAGAAAATTGTCTATGAGAAATTATCGTTATGAATTACATATATATTTTCTTGGGTTTGGTTGTTTAGTTTGAAATTATGTGTTTCTGTTTATCCTTGAAAATATTAGTGTATTTTTAGTCTGATCTGGATTATTCCTAATGAAAACTAATGAAAAGTTTTTAATTATAAAGTAATTTCAATAAAATCTTGAACAAATCTTTTACGTGATCGATATTATTTTTGCTAAATTATGCTTTTTCCCTTTCTACTAGACTGGATCGGTTGTGTTCATCTATATAATATTAAGTGATCCTTTTTTTCTTTTGTCAATATGCACCATGATATCTAGAAGCTCAATAGGCTTCGACTAATTTAATTCGAGTCAGATCGCCTCCTTAAAAAGTAAAATTTCCCAACATGAATCTATTTATTCACAAGATTTGAATTCAATTTTTTTTTTTTTGCCCATCAATTCTTTCCTACGATCATTTGCCAAGAAAGAATCAATCAAGTCAGTTCAAAGTGTAAAATTACGGTGGTCCGCTACCATGGTACTTTGCGGCCCATCCCGTCATTCATTGCATTTTACTTTTCAAGTGTAATGGCCAAGATATTCTAAGCTTTATATTTATTTAGCAATTGTTTGCTCGTATTTTGCACGGATTAATTAAATAAAATTTATTTTACAAGATCAACTATTGAACAGGTCCAAGTTTAATTTTCTTAGTTTTAAACTTGATTGAATAAATTAGATGTGTATTATTCTTAATTTATAGAATTCATTTCCTATGTAAAGTATATTAATTATAACTATATCTATCAAATTGATTTTATTAATTATAGAGTGACTGTTAACAATATTAAAAAATTACATAGTATAGACTTAACAAAGTTCTTTTAAAAATCTCACCATAAAAATAAAGAAAAACAATGCAAGTAAGTCTCTTTTCTAACGTGTTACTTTTAAATTAAATTTTACATACCATAAAATTTAATTTTGTTTGTAGCATATCCAATTCAAAAAATTTACTATAAAAATAAATTAAATTAATTCAAGCAAAGTTTCTTTTTTAATTTTGACTTGTATAAATTAAATTTAATCTAAACTAGATATATAGATAAATTTTAACCTTTCTAAGCCCATATATGTAAACACCTTGTGAATATATATTGTTGGGTAGGTTGGAGTGAATACTCAATTATTTTCCCTATTTGCAACAAATATATTACATATAGTTATAGTATCTTTTTAGCCCTAAATATTATTTAGACATAAAAAAGTGCATGATATTTTGGTAGAATAAAAAATTGAATAGATAAAAGATTATAGAACCTTTTATAAATTTATTATTATAAATAAATATACATACTTCTTTGCTAACAATGACTAAAAATAGTTAATAAATAGTTTTTAATATATTTGCAGCAAATATATTAAATATAGTTATAGTCTTTTTTTAACTCTAAATATTATTTAGACATAAAAAAAGTGCATGATATTTCGGTAAAATAAAAAATTGAATGGATAAAAGATTATAGAACTTTTTATAAATTCATTGTTATAAATAATTGAAAATATATGTTGAGACAACATGCCTACAACATTAGATGAGATAACAAAGAAAAATAAATTGAACACCGGATATATGTGGCAAAACCCTTAATAAGGAAACATCCACAGAAAGAGCAAGAGAACTTCATTAGATCGATAAACATGAGATTATAGACCTCGAAGATGTCTTTCAATTCTAGCCCCCATCTCGGCAAGAATCTAATTCGATATCCCAATTCTCTCCATCCTCTTACTCTAAACTAAGACTCCAATAAGATAACTCAGAGAATTTCTTAAGAAGATCATGCCATCACCGACCCCGTAACTTCAGACTCTCTCTCATCGGCCCCCAAGAACCGAGGGTTTTGTGGCATCGGAGCACCTTTTACAACATGTACAAGACCCTATTTATAGACTTATAAGAGAATAAATATATCATAATATCTCTCGAAATATCCTAATAGCTCTCTTAGAATATTTCATAGGATATTTTCTTTTATGAGGTTATAGGAAATCTCGAAAATATAGGAAACAAAATTTTTCCCCGATTTCTTTCTCGCTCCGAATCTTCAAGTTTCCGCAATTCGAGCTTAATGCAAGAAATTCTCCAACAAATCTCCACCTTGGCTTGGCACCTCATCCTGTGTAATGGCGCTTGTCAGCACCCAATTTTGGTCCACCGGCTCCAGAGGGGCAAAATCGCCATTTTTACCACTCGTGAGGGAAATATTTCCGATTAATTACTCGAGTATTCACGACTTTTTAGGACATTTTTGGAAATAGCAATTTGCCTAATTTAACACTAATTTTATTTGGGACATTTTCGAACTTCGCGTACATCGACGTCAATTTTCAAAATTCGGGACAAAATTCGAGATTGAAAATAAATTCATCGCACAATATCGATCAGCGAATTTTTCTGAACACGATGGCAATCTCGAATTATTTTTTCGACGTCCGATCAAGAAGATGGAATTTCAATTTATACGCGCGTTAAAAAAAAAAAAAAAAAACAAAAGGGTCAAACGGTCAAAGTCTGACAACTTTGACCGTTGACCAGGCCCCCCTCCCCCCATTTTCCTGTTCTTCTTCTTCATCGTTTCTTCTTCTTCCTGTCTTCTTCTTCTTTCTTTTTCTTTTCTTTTCTTCTTCTTCTTCCTCCTGGCAGGAACGGACCGGTCTCGGGACCTCTGCTGCCGCTGCGCCCGAGCCTGCCTGCCGCGCGCCATCCCCTATGCGCACGCGACTCCTCGAACACGCAAACGCACTCTCTCTCTCTCTCTCTCTCTCTCTCTCTCTCTCTCGGTTTAAAAGAAAAACCCGCAGCTGGAAAAAGGGGCTCACGGAAAAAAGACGGTCGGAGCTCACAGACGAAAAAATCCCGGGAGCTCATCGATTCTCCCGGAAAAATTTCCCCAGCCCACGCTCTCTCTCAGCTCGATAGCATCCGAACGGAACTCCCTCAGCTCACCCGAATCCCCCCACGGCTGAAACTTCCGAAAACTCCAGCTATCACACTGATTCTTCCAGAGCTCGATTTCCGGAATCTCCCTCAGCTCACACGCCCTCGGAAACCCGGAGTTCCTCGAGCTCGTGACCCCGTTAACTCCCTCGACCCCTTTGCTCTCGGTTTCCCGTACACTAACCTGGTCGATTTTATTTTTCGGGTTTCTCCAGAGACGCCGGCTCGGTCCAGCCATCCAGCTCGGCCCAGCAGCAGGCCCGTTCGGCCCGGTCCAGTCCGCCGACGCCCAGCCCAGCACCGACAGCCCAACTCGGCCCAACAACCCAATCGGCCCAGCCCAGATCTCAAGGGCCCAGTCCGGCCCAATCCTCCCTCAGCAGCCCAATTACCCGGCGAATTTTTAATTTTTTTTTTTAATTTTTTTTTCTTATTTTACAGATTCACCCCCAATCTCCCGAATTAGGTAAATCCCCAACTTAGTGGCATGTTTAGGACTCCGCTTCTGAATATTAATGCTTACTTGGATGAATATGATGTGAAATGAATATTATTGGGCTGTACGGGTGATCGGATTTGTCTCAAACTCGATTTTACAAACTTTTCGTTTTGTCTCATTTCAATACAGAGGACGCAATTTTTATTTTTCAGATCTGCCCTGAATTTTAAAATTGTTTCCAGTCAAGTCCCGGTTATTTTAATATCTTCATATCAGTCCTGAACTTTTCGAAAATTTTAAATCAGTCCCTGAACTTTTCGGAATCTCCAGATCAGTCCTGAACTTTTCGGAATTTTTAAAATCAGTCCCTAAACTTCTTGCAATTTTCAAATCAGTTCCTGAATTTTTCGGAATTTTCACATTAGTCCTGAACCTTTCGAATTTTCACATCAGTCCCTGAGCTTTTCGGAGTTTGCAAATCAGTCCCTCAACTTTCGGAATTTTCAAATCAGTCCTGAACATTTTTCAAAGACATCCAGCTCTTTCCTACTTGGATCACCGACCGACAGCGTGTGTGCCATGTTTAAATATTTTATTCTTGTGATTATATGTATACGGCATGACAACGTGTGTGCTTTTGCATGATTTTTCGCTTTCCATGAATCGGTGCCGTTTTATCGATTTCGTTGATATCGTGTTTGCGTGTATGTTTGTATGTGTTTCATGATCATGGCGGCACCGGTCATGTAAATTTGTATGTTCGCCGTGCTTGATGTGGTGGTATGCTCTTGATCTGTGCTTAAAATGCTTTATCGTTTAAATCGAAACCTCACATGAATCGGGTTAATCTTGCAAACTCGACCTAAAATTAATTTTTAAATCCTAAGGCGATCGGGAATTAGGATTCGCATCGGACGGTCCATCAATGATCGGTTCGATGGTCCGAAACCCGAATATTTAGAGCATTTGGCAAATATTAATTAATTTAATCAATGATTTCACTAACGGGGTAATTTGACGTTCACACGATTAATTAATTCACTTGGCCCTAATAATTTTGTACGAATTGGTAATAAACCGGTAACACGCGTTGATAGGTTGCAAACATGCGTTTGTGCCCTCCTCAAAACTTGCAAAGTTTTATAAAACTCGAGACACGTAGTTCGATGTGACATGGATGTCTAGGAAGGACTTGCGCGTCTTGACTCGAGGCCTCACCTGATTTCAGGAAACTCAGGTCGGGACGTGGAAGTTCTTCTTAGATCACTTCCGGATAGATTAACCGATCTTTTGGCTCTTTTAGGGTTCTTGACAACCCTGGAAGGTCCAGGGGATCGGTTAGCGCCGGTCACAGGCCGAGATGGCCCGCACCGCGTAATTTCTCTTTCCCGAAAAACAATTTTTATCTCAAGGGCAAAATCGTCTATTTGCAACCTAGCGACACCCCCCCTAGGGTTAGAATAAGAGAAACATGCGGTATCAGGGTAGGGATGGGCTACCTATCTAGGCGCAGGTTCATCTGCATAGCCCGCCCTATCCGACCGATGAGTTTTTGTTATTCTAGCATAGTCTCGGGTAGTTAGTTCGGGAGGATTGGCTCAAAATATAAATACCGGATTAATTATATACTTGGCTAAGACAAAATGGGCAATAGTGGGATAGGCACTAGATTTTAGGATGTACAGGTGGAATCAATGTTCGGTAATAACCTGTAACAACCGTAGTGTCACAACATAGAACAATTCTAAAAGCAATCCACAAACACAAGATTTGACAATGGACGTCACGTACGTCAAGTCCTTGAAAATAATGCCAAATGCGAAATACCTTCCCGAGGCGATCCTTGATCGTTTCACACCTTGTACCCACTTTGTTTGCTTTAGGGTAGGATTTGTATGACAAGATACCCCGGTTAATAATTGGTTAATTAACGTAAATTCGGCAACAATAAAACCCCATTTTTTGTTTATTTATGTCCGCTTGTTAACATTCTTGCACTTGTTTGCTATGTGGATCGAGCCCGATCCTTCAGGGCACGATTCATAGGGGGTCCAACGCCCCAATCGTAGATCACGGGGTTCAATTCCCCTAACACTGAGCGCGCATCTTAATTTCAATTTCGGTCTTTTCAAACCACACGGTGAGCACGAGTGGAATAATAACCGAATGCAATTCGACCGGGATTCAGTTGTTGTAACTTGTATTTTATTTATTTGAGAGGACAATGTAAGGATTTATATTGTACATTCATTCATGTAAGAATCCCGGTCGGAGAGTGGACGGTCGGAGTGTTCCTTCGAATTTACGGTGTCAAAACGCGTAAGATGAGCGGAACTTAATTAAGTGGTAATTAAATTAAAAATGGTAAGCCTAGACAAGCTAGAGTACCGATAGGGCATGCGAGATATAGGCTCGCATGTAATAGAACCCCCGAATTCGGAACCTTGGGTTTCGTAGACCATATGCCTTAGCAATTAGGTGTACCCTGTACCCCTAGACCCGGGTAACTTGCCGGCCCTCGACCTTCGGGTCGTAAAATGGCAAGTGGCGACTCCTTCTCACGTGCGTCCGTCGCGCGTCCCCGGGAAGGTGGACACTCCCAAGCCGCGTTGCATAGGCGCGCGCATTCCGTGCCCCGACGAGACGAAATTCGGGTGCGCACAGCTTGGCGACTCCACTGGGGACACTTAGAGGGTTCGGGCTCGTTCCCGCTTGTTTGTTTGCTTGTTTATTTACCGCTTTCCGCATTTCCCGCTTATCTACTTAACGCACTTTTATTTCCCGCACATGCATTGCATATCATACTAGCTTCTAGGTACCTATGGGTCGCGTCCCACGACCGGTAATAGGAGCATAGGTTAAATAGGGGTTCCGAGTAAGGGTACGTCGCACGGTTGGACCGTCGATTAGGCCCCTAAAGATCCCCGCTCGATTTCAAGGAATTGACACCCTTGAGTCGGGAGCCCCCATCCTTACGTAGCACGGTCCCTGTAGCACTGAAACCATGCATTCTACAGGAGCTCCATGCCATCCTCCAACCTGGCTTCGACGAACAGTCCGTTGAGTCGGCCTGCATGCCACTTGAGTCTTTTCTATTTCGAGAGCGATGTACATGTACCATGTATCATGAATTAAGCCGTGGGCATTTACATTTTCGCAAGCATGCATCATGTAAATTTTCAAAATTAGGATGTCATTCCCATTGATGAGTCTTAAGTCGATCTTCCTTTCATCTTGGTAAGGGATGGCGCACTCATTCTCCTGTCCGCGCCTCGATAGAGTCACACCGCCACTCGAGGAGATTGCCCGCATATGGACAGCTTTACGCCCGGTCGACCGCCACTATATCGCTGCGTTCGTAGGAGATGTTCCCTTTTTGGCTACCCGACGTGTGGATTGGAATTTCCTCGAGGCCGCCATCGCATTCTGGAACCCAAGTCGTGCCGTCTTCGATATACAGGGTACCGAGCTCACGCCAACCATCGAGGAGTACCGGACACTCATCGGTCGGACTGCAGTTGTCCACGGCATTGTAGAACCCAACTTCCACACCACCCGACCAACCCTAGTCTCACGCCTACTCGGGGTTCCTACGACCCGTTTGAATGCTGAACTCGCATACTCCTGCAGCACGGAGATTGCAATCGAGAAACTCCTCCTTTTTATTGAGTCCCGAGCGCATAGGGTCCAGGGGGATTTTCTTCGAAAGGATTTGTGTCATGCTGTTCTATTGCTAATCTTTGGGACCCTCTTATTCCCTCGCTCGCATAGTCTCATCGATGCGGCCTTGGCCGGTGTTGTCCTCCAAGTGGTCGGAGGGCGCGGTTACGAGGTAGCCCTTGTGGGGGAGACCGTTCGGTCCCTCGACCGTGTTTTGAGAACACGCGACCGAAGAATAAGAGGATCCCCCATCCTCTTACAAATTTGGTTTCAAAGCCACGCAAACCCCTTCGGTCTAGTGCGCCCAGTTATGTATTTTAATGGTTCTGAGTCGATCATTTCTCGATTGTTGTCCCTCGTGCGCGTGGAAGAACGCAAGATTTCCGAGTGGATGAAAATTTTTCGCGAAATACCACCTAGGGGCTTTAAGTGGCGAGCCGCGTGGATGCCACCCGGACCCGCGGCCCTTAGGTGTTCTGATTTTAACGGAGTCCCACTCGTAAGTCATGCGGGGTCCACCACATATTTTCCGGCGCGAGTGATGAGGCAGTTTGGCAGCCTGCAGACAGTCCCCGAGGACACGGCACGGGCTAAATTCGAACACACTTGGCGGGAGGATCAGACATCCGTAGATCGCCAAAGAGACATCGAACGGGTTTTGGACGCGTGGCGAACCGTGGTCATTGAGCGTCCGTATTTCCCCGAGCATCCAACCCTTGAAGAACAGGATTTCCAGGCTACCGAGGAATATGTCCTCCGTTTCTATCGGTGGGGTCCTACAGCACACGAGGATTCCGCCGACTCTCCACGAGCTGAAGATAACGGACCAACGGGAGCGCCTCTCACCCCGAACGTGGCCATCCAAGCAGAGCTTGCTAACCTCAGGGCCGAGAGAGATCACCTTCGTCGGGAAGTCGCAGAGAAAGACGAGCAGCTTGTGGATCAGCGGCAATTACAGAGAGAGCTCGCCCAGGCCCGCGCCGAGCTGCAGAGGCGCGAGCAGAGCTGGTACGAGCGAATGTCGCCTTGGAGAGGTTCAGGAAGAGAGCCCGTGGAGGTCCACGCACCCCTTAGGATAGACGCCTCCACCAGGCCCTCACCTGAATCGGTGCTCTCCACGGCAACAGTCACTCGCACCCTGAGCGCGGTGGAAGAACGACTTAGGGCTTGTTTTTAATTGCATTGTATCTTAGAAACCTTTTGAATCAATGCGAGTGACAACATTAGTTTTCAAATCCATGCATCTCATGCACGTCATCCCCTTATTTATTATTTCACACGTTTTTTTATTTTTAGAACGTAACTCGTTTGCGTAGAAATTTACACACTTGTTAATACAGGTAACCATAACTGGCGCCGCACCGTTATCTCACTCGTCTGCAATCGAAGATGGCACAGAACAATCAGCTTGCTAGCTCCGAGGAGAACACTCCACCGACGCCGGTTTATTATCAACCGTCCATGACTCAAGCACTGCCACCACTAACTCCTGCAGGCGCACCCCCGGTACACTCGGGAGAAATCCCGCCACCAGTCCCAACATCGGAAGCCCAAGCACCGTCCACCTCTACAGAGGGTGCGGCCCGCATCGTCGCACTGGAAGGCGATATCTCCACATTAAGGGGCACGGTCAATCAGATGGCCGCCGACATGGCCGAGCTCATGGCCCTACTCAGAGCTCCAAACCACACCTCCTCGAACTCTACTCCGCCCCGGGGTACGGGCCAACAGTCGACCCAAAACCTTGGGTCCCGCCGACCCATGCTCCGGAAGGTATTGAAGCGCCTGCGATACACGCACCGGCGGGCCTCCCAGCTAACGTCCCTCCGCCATCGGTGACTCTCCCGGCAGCCATTCCTCTTCCACCGTCGAACCCGACTACTCTAGTACCGCCGCCGATGGCCATACCGGTTTACGCGGCTCCTCCGCCAATGGTCTTCCCGGCACAGAGCCCCCACGCTCCTGCTCACACAGCCGAGCCTGTCCCATTCCAAGCTCCACAACCCCACATCAGCTTTTCTTACCCAACTCTACCTCCCCTAAACATTCCCATCCCTGAACCGGGCACGCCAACCCAGGCTGTCCCCATAGCTCCACCGACAAACTTTCTCCCGGAAATGGGGACTGAGCAGGAGCAGAGATTGAAGAAGATGGAAGAGAACATCAAAGCCTTACAATCAGGTGGTCCTCGCCTCGATGCCGGCGATTGCGATTGGAGTCTTTTTCCGGGTATGCGGCTACCCCCGAAGATTAAGGTGCCTGAATTCCAAAGGTACCATGGCACTACCGACCCCCGTCACCATCTCCGTCACTACAGGGGAAAGATGCTGCAGTACTGGGACTACGAAGAGTTCGTCATCCACACGTTCCAGGACAGTTTGGCGGGAGCGGCTCTTGATTGGTACATGTCACTGAAAGCCGCGGATATCCCTACATGGACGGACCTTTCGGGCAAATTCATCGACCAGTACAAGTACTGTGCAGAAACGCCCCCGACCCTGTTGGAGCTCAGTACAATGGAGATGGCCGAGGATCAGGGCTTCGAGGCCTACGCAGTAAAGTGGAGGGCTAGAGCGGCGAAACATGTCCCCCCGATCAGTGAGGCGCAGCAGATCCAATTATTCCACTCTACCCTCAAAGGGGCCTACTACTTGCACCTGTTGGCTCACACGTCTTCGTTCTCCAACCTTATCGACGCCGGGAAGAGGCTTGATATCGGCGTTAAGCTCGGCAAGATAGAAGGACCGGCCGAGAAGAAAGAGGGAGAGTCCTCGAAGAAGGTTGCTACTGGGACACCCTCCGCGGGAAACAGGAGAGGAAAAGACGCGTCCGTCAATGCTGTTAACTCAGGGCGCCAAGTCCCCCAACAGTATTCCATCAATTACACGCCCGCACCACCGACCACTCAGGCGTATGCCCCACCTCCGGTGCATTATCAGCAGCAACTCCCAGCGCAACAAGTATATTATTCCGCCCCGCCGGCCTCCTTTCCGTTGCCGGCCCCGCACAATTACGTCCCTATTCCCCTCCGATCCAACAAAGCAGGCCTCCGGCTTCGAGAACTCCTCAGCCGGTGCAACGGGCTCCGGCCCCGCAGGACCAACAAAGCACTGCGCCGCGGCGCAGACAATTCACACCCCTTCCGGCCCCGCTCTCCCACATATACCGGCAACTCCTCGCAGGCAATAGGATTAAATCGTAGCGCCTAACCCCGATTTCGACCCCACCATTCAGGATCAGAGTCGGCACTGCGAGTACCATCAGGGCGCACCCGGTCACACCACCGACGATTGTTGGAAGCTGCGGGAGAAGATCCAAGCTATGATTGATGGCAAACAACTCACGTTCAACGCCATCAAATCTCCGAACGTGCAAGTTAATCCTCTTCCCGATCACGGGTCAAGCTCGGGACCCAGCATTAACATGATCAGTGTTTGCGCCATAGGGGAGTACGAGACCGGGCAGGAGCCATCCGCCCCGTTCGTAATCGAATATGTGCCTGCGGAAACCGGTATAGGGTACGCGGGGTTTGATGCCACGCCCGCCCCATTCGTGATAGATGTCCCCGCACGAGAGCCATATCAAGATAGCAAGGTTCCGTGGACCTACGAAGGGAGTGTCGGGAACCTCGAGCGTCAATTCAGCGTCATGGGCGTGACGCGCTCGGGACGAGTGTATGAAAACCCGGAGGTCGCGAACAAAGGAAAGGCGCCTGCTGCGACATTAGGGATCGCCCCGGAAGCTACGCCGATCCCACAAAAGAAGGTGACCGAAGAGGAAGCCGAGGCTTTTATGAAGATCATCAAGGCAAGCGAGTATAAGGTTGTTGAACAAATGGGCAAGTCCCGGCCCACATTTCACTACTCGCCCTTCTCTTAAGTTCGGAGCCACATCGTGAAGCGCTCCTGAAGGTCCTGACGGCGGCGCAGGTCCCCAAGGAGACGGCTCCAGATCTCATTGAAGAAACCGTTGGTTCGATATTCTCCAACAATATTTCATTCTCGGATGACGAGCTTCCCTCCGAAGGGTGCGCACACTCGCGGGCGTTGCACATCGTCTGTAAGTGCAATAACTTCGTGGTAGGCCGGGTCATGATCGACAATGGTTCGGCTCTCAATGTATGCCCTGTTTCCACCCTGAAGCAGATGAATGTGGATCTGAATCGTATTCGTCCAAGCAAGACAGCGGTTCGAGCCTTCGATGGCTCGCGGAGAGAGGTGAACGGAGAGATCGACCTTCTGATCGAGGTAGGTCCATGTTCATTCAATGTCACTTTTCAGGTGCTCGACATCCCCAATGCCTTCAGCTTGCTGCTCGGGAGGCCATGGATCCATTTTGCGGGCGCAGTCCCCTCCACCTTGCACCAAAAGCTTAAGTTCATCGTGGAAGAGCGACTCATCACGATCAAAGGTGAGGAGGACTATGCGATTTATAAGGAGACGGCTGTCCCCTACATCAGTATTGGGGACGATCAGAACCTCCCCTTCCATTCGTTCGACACCATCTCCGTCATCCGAGACTACGGAAAGGCCGGTCCGTCCCGCGCCGACCGCATGGTGGGCAAGATCTTGCTGCGCCATAACTACATTCCGGGTTCCGGACTCGGAGCACGTGGGCAAGGGATCAACCGCCCAATCGAGATCGAGGAGTACAAGAACAGGAGGGGACTCGGTTTTCGCCCTTCCTGCCACGAGATTGTTGAAGCCCGTAGAGGCAAGCACCTCCACCGTCTCGCAGCGTACTACGGGAAGATCAACAGGGGCACCCCAGTTCCGCCTCTCTCCCACTTCTTTTCAGGACCACGGCACATCGTCGGAGGTACTCTTGACGGCCCCTCCTCAGATTTAGACGACGCGCTTGTCGATCTGCCAGGCATATACGCCGTCACCGAGGAGACTCCTTCAGGGGTCTACATTCGCCTCGCGCAGGAGAATGAGGAGCTCAACAACTGGACCTCAGTCCCGCGCTACTCGGCTGTAATCGCCGATGTGTAAGGCTATCTTTGTAGACGATGTTTCCCGCGTGTCGGCAAAGTCATAAGCCACACGACGGAAGAGGGGTTTTTGTTATGGCATCAATATTCCCACCTTCAATGAAATCCCTACATGCATTTTTGAATTCTCGTGTCTCCTTCGTTTCCTTCTCTCTTACTCATTCGCAGCACTTTAAATATTTCTAAGATGACTCGTTTAAATTTCCAGGCTCCACTCGAATCCAAATCTTCGACGCGTCGATTCGAACCCATCCGAAGAACTCCTCGAAGAGCCCCAACCCATATACTTCGGGGAAGGGCTCGACGAGGACAGTCGAGTGCCTGAGATAGAGGAGAGTTTGCACCGCCTCGAGAACCGTCAACTCACCTCAGTTGAGCCAACAGAAGAAATCAACATAGGCACTGAAGAGGAGCCTCGCACGCTAAAGATCGGGACGGGCCTCGATCCAACACAACGAGCTCGGATGATCGATTTCCTGAAAGAGTACCAAGAGGTCTTTGCCTGGTCCTACGCCGACATGCCGGGCTTAGATCCGTCGATAGTCAAGCACTCTCTCCCACTCGATACAGAGAATTTCCCGCCCAAACGGCAACACCTACGGCGGCAGCGAGCCGGCCTTCTCCTCCGCATCAAGGAGGAGGTCGTCAAGCAGATAAATGCGGGATTCCTAGAAGTCTGCAATTACTCTGAATGGGTGGCAAACATCGTGCCCGTGGAGAAGAAGGACGGAAGGGTCAGGGTTTGCGTCGACTACCGGGACCTCAACAAGGCTAGTCCTAAAGACAACTTCCCTCTGCCTCACATCGACGTCTTGGTCGACAACACTGCGCGCCACAATCAGTTCTCCTTCATGGATGGCTTTTCGGGGTATAACCAAATCCGGATGGCCGAAGACGACAAGATCAAAACGACTTTCATCACGATGTGGGGCACATTTTGCTACAAGGTCATGCCCTTCGGGCTCAAAAATGCCGGGGCAACTTACCAACGGGCAATGGTTACGCTCTTCCACGACATGATGCATAAGGAGATCGAGGTCTACGTCGACGACATGATCGCAAAGTCCAAGGAGGGAGAGGATCACCTCGTCAATCTGAGGCGTCTCTTCGAACGTCTCAAGAAGTACAAGCTTAGGCTCAACCCGGCCAAGTGCACATTCGGCGCGAAATCCGGAAAACTGCTAGGATTTGTGGTCAGCGAACGAGGCATCGAGGTTGATCCTGACAAGGTGAAAGCGATTAGGGAGTTACCTCCGCCATCAACAGCGCGCGAGGTACGGAGCTTCTTAGGACGACTGAACTACATCGCGCGTTTCATCGCGAACTTATCAGATAAGTGTCAACCCCTCTTCCGGCTGCTTCGTAAAAATGCAGCAATTGAATGGGACGACGACTGTCAGAAGGCCTTTGACGATATTAAGACATACTTAGTTCAGTCGCCGGTGTTAGTCCCGCCCATACCAGGTCGACCTCTCATTCTTTACCTGACAGTGCGCCGGCAATCATTGGGGTGCATGTTGGGGCAAGAAGATGAGTCCACACGCGCAGAACATGCCATCTACTATCTGAGCAAGAAGTTTACTGAAGGGGAATCCAATTACCCGGAGATCGAGAAGATGTGCTGCGCACTGGTGTGGGTCATGCAGAGACTTCGACAGTACACTCTCTATCACACTATCCGCTTGCTGTCAAAAGCGGATCCCCTGAAATATCTACTTGGTAGCCCATCCTCCATGAGGAACATTGCAAAGTGGCGCTGTCAACTGACGGAGTACGACATCGAGTATGTGCCCCGCACATCAGTCAAGGGGCAAGCAATTGCAGACCATTTGGCAGAATTTCCCATCGAGGATGACACGCCGATCAACTCCGACTTTCCAGACGAAGGGATCCTCCGAGTAGATGAGGAGGAGGATGGGACCGTGTGGAAGATGTATTTCGATGGCGCGGTGAATTCCACCGGTTCTGGTATCGGCGCAGTGCTGATATCCCCGGACGGACGTTATTACCCGATTGCAGCAAAAGTTAATTTTCTCTGCACCAATAATGTGGCCGAATACGAGGCATGCATCCTTGGCTTGCAAGCAGCAATTGACTTCAAGGTGAAGGAGCTAGAAGTGTTCGGAGATTCAATGCTCACAATCTTCCAGACGTTAGGGCAATGGAAGACGAAAGACGCAAAGTTAGTACCATACCACGAGTATCTCGAGGAGTTAGCGGAGAACTTCAAGAAAATCTCGTTCACCTACACGCCACGTATCAAGAATCAGTTTGCAGATGCACTCGCGACACTGGCATCAATGGTGAGCATTACAAAAGAAAACCTCATCGAGCCACTTGAGATCGAGATTGCCAAAGGCCCGGCTTACTGCGACACAATCGAGGCGACCGATGAACAGCCATGGTACGAAGACATCAAACATTTTCTGCAAACCGGCCAATACCCGACATTTGCCAACCGTCGGGACCGGAAAACACTTAGGCGACTCGCAACGCATTACTTCCTGAGCGGAGAGACTCTCTACCGCCGTTCCTTCGACGCCACACTACTCCGGTGTGTTGACGAAAACGAGGCACAACGCCTCATGGGAGAGATACATGAAGGGAGCTGTGGACCCCACATGAGCGGTCTCATGCTCACCAAGAAACTCATGCGCCTAGGTTACTTTTGGTCCACCATGGAGGCCGACTGCGCCAAACACGTCAGACACTGCCACTTGTGCCAGGCCTATGCCGATCAGATCAAAGCACCCCCCAATGAGCTACGCCCGATGGCGGCCCCGTGGCCCTTTTCAATGTGGGGCATCGATGTGATCGGCCCTATCAATCCCAAAGCATCCAATGGACACATGTTCATTTTGGTGGCAATTGACTACTTCACCAAATGGATCGAGGCCATAACGCTCGCTTCGGTCACCGCAAATGCCGTGGCACGTTTCCTTAAGCGCGACATCATCGCCCGATATG